>NC_089735.1:10569361-10721489 GCF_035083965.1 Branchiostoma lanceolatum
TGGGAACATAATTATGATACTACTCGAGCAACAACTCAAGAAAACCAAGCGTGCCGTAGCATGTAATGGTTAAAACTTTATTTCTAACATCTTTCTATTAAGATCAAACACATTTGAGTCGTGCCTGTAGTCTTCCATTACGCATGCGTCCTCTGACATACAAGGCAGGAAACTATGACTATGATACTACTTGAGCTCGAACTCAAGAGAATCCAGCGTTTCGTAGCATGCAATGGTTACAACTTTATTTCTAACATCTTCATATTACGAACAAGGACATTTGAGTCGTGCCTGTAGTCTTCCATTACGCATGCGTCCTCTGACATACAAGGCAGGAAACTATGATTATGATACTACTTGAGCTCGAACTCAAGAGAATCTAGCGTTTCGTAGCATGCAATGGTTAAAACTTTATTTCTAACATCTCTATATTAAGAACAAGGACATTTGAGTCGTGCCTGTAGTCTTCCAATACGCATGCGTCCTCTGACATAAAGGCAGGAAGCTGTTACACCTAAAGTCGTTTGCTACAGCAATTGCACTCAAACAAAATCCTTGATATGACAAAAGAATGATTTAAAAGAAGAGTGCTATTGATTTGAGCTCAAGCTGGGGCCTGTTTACGGGGGGTCAGAGATCAAAGTGCCCCTGAAGCATATTCATGACATGCTTGTGCATATATCCACTGCTTTCAGCTTGGCAGAATGCTAAAAAGTCAAGGTTTCAAAATTAATATCAAGATCAATAGGAACTCCAATACTTAGTCACAAAGTTATAATTGTGTCGACGAATTCAATACGTAAGAAGCTTACACTAGTCATCAACTATGGAATACCGGTCTTCCATTGTTAGAAAAACTTTTTTGTCTAAATAGCCTATATATAGGATGCAGTTTATCATCTTGAAAGCCCTTAACTTAGATAGACGAGATGACAGTGATAAAAGGGAAATAGCAAAGTTTTCTTGGCGCGAATCACATATAGACAGTTCTCAGGCTGGCAGTAACTCGATTTTGTAGACGCCTGGTCAGAGGAGAAACGATCTTGGCAGCCTATTGGCAATAACATGACAGGGTAACTTTTTGTAACATTTGGAGCGGCGTAACTTGAACCAAAGACCTGTAAACTTATCTGACTGCAGTAAATATTCTGTCTCGAAACTTTGGTGAGAAAAAAAGGTTCAAATCATATTCTACAACGTGCGTCATGAAAGTATGTTTCCAAGAAAGCATCGTCTGTGCTATTCAAAATGTGCATGTGCCTGTCTTTTAGGATCATCTTTGAGACAGAGTATGAGCCCTTAATGCGATTTGAATGCTCCATTGGACCCAGCGTAGAATTCACATGCATTTAATATTAGATAAACCATTCAAACCGGTCGTGGGGGATTAAACGTTTCCACGTAATGTAAGCATGCAAAAGTACGTCCACGGGAAAATGATACATGTAGCCCACTGTCAACGACTTTAGGTTTATACATTAATGAATCGTTTTCTGGTCTAATGATTTATGTGAAGCATTTGTAAGGAACTAATGGGCATTTGTATGGATCAAGTGCTGAATTAGTATTTGAAGGTCACCGGCCTATGTGAGGGTGATCAATGAAGTGTAAAATTGATATTATTTATATTGCAATTGTGCCGATGAACCTTCGACATATTACGCACAGCAAGCTTTATCATAAACATGCTTAACAATACCTAGCTACAGCATCGCTGTTGTTAATGTGTCCCGTCTTTGTTCCGACGAAACACATATTAGACTATTTGTTAATCTTGTATATCATTATTCTTGATATAAAACTTTGAGACTGAATAGGTTCGAGCAAAAATAACTATGTATTAGTTAGTTAAAATTCTTCCCACGCCTTTCGCTATATATGGTAATGTTTTTTTCTTCCTTTCTAAAGTCTTCGGTCACACAAGTGTGCAAGCAATACAATAGGGGGCAGTTATAGGTGAAATACCTGTTGGCATTAGCTTTTTTAGTCTTTTTATGAACTTGCAAAGAGGTTTCCTTCTTTCAACACTAACGTGTCAAAGCATACCGCAGTGCCAGAAGTTCGGCATAATGTGTACGTGTTGACTTAAAGCGAGGAGTGACAGACGTGGAAGGAATTGGAGAAAGTCTCAACCAAGAAAAATATTCGTGTCAAAGCAGCTCTTGAAATGTGTGGACAGAGAATAGAAAGGCGACTTGATTGACGTATACCAGATGTTGCATGGTGCCGTCTATGTTGATAGTATTCCACATTCTTTCCATCAAATTTATTCAATATAATCATTTCATTGGGCCTACGCAAATGAATAGATTATGGAGGAAATTCAATTATCTTCCAACACAAATAATGAAATTGCTCATAGTACGTGGCCAATCCGGTCCCCTATTATAATGAATAAGCCCAGAGGACTCGTCGCAAATTTGTTTTCAATCTCTTTATGTGGGAGATAATTTGATTATCTTTTCATTAATGTCGTATATTAACACAAATGAACCTTTTGTACTAAATGAATAGGCGTGTGTATGATACCTTTATACACTGACCGTATCGAAATTACCTCATGGGCATAGATGATGATTATTTGATAATCATGATATCGGTCATAATGATGATCATAAGCATGATGGTGGATCTATGGCAGCAGTTGTGTATAGCGTCGGCGTTTGTCATAAAAGGTAACTGTGCTTGATCAAAAGTACTTATATTATGCTGGACAAATATACCAGTTGGTAAGTATATAATATTTGCTGCAAACACACATCTTCATGGGTTTCCAATAGGCTAACGAAAAAGCATTACTAAAATGAAAATAACGAACACAAATACACACAGGTTTCCAAGCTGATTATATATCGCTAATAGTTTAATAATGAATGGCTTATTTGACATTGACATAGCACACAACATATCACACCTGCAGTCAAAAGACTGAACTGCGGTGAGAGTACATGAATTATCCATACCATCATCGCCTTGTGATGGATTACAGCAATATCATATTCCTTCTTGATTAAATCGTATATCCACATCAGCGACGTTCTTTTGTGGGCACCAAAATAAGGACATGCAAGTGTAGACAGACCTCGCACAACCTACATACAGCAGCTGTGTGAGGATGCAGGCTGCAATTTAGAAGAACTATCGAGAGCAATGGAGGACAGGGAGGACTGGAGGAGGAGGGCGATGTTCATCCGTGACACTCTCACGACAAGCAACCTCGTTAAACCAGGACCCCATATCGCTCCACGTTACATCGGTCGCGAAAGAGGCCCTGGTAAAAAGTCTCGCCACATATGGTTATGACGACGTCGCCACCAAAACAGCTTCAGCCAATCATCGGAAGCCAACGCGCAAAGAACGCTGGGATGCTATCGACAAATCAGGTTACGTGTTGCGGCTAGCTCATTAATTATTAATGAGCTACAACTGCCGTTTGTGCCAAATAAGGTCAGCTCATTAATTACCCATGAGCAAGTCTCGTCGACCTGCCATAACCATATGTGGCGAACTTTTTACCAGGGCCTCTTTCGCGACCGATGTAATGTGGAGCGATATTGGGTCCTGGTTTTACGCGGGTGACGACAAGATGATGATATCCGACTTGATATTAGCTTAAGGCAACGCCGTCAAAATCATGAGTGAATTAACGTTGTCATCGTTTTCTCATTTCAGACAATCAAGATGCTGTGCATAGTGGTGCTGATGTTTGCCATCTGCTGGCTGCCCATCCACCTCTTCACGCTGATACTGGACTTCAAGGCCGAGCTGATCGTAGGGAACAAGTACACGGCACTGGTGCTGTACTTCTCCGCCCACTGGCTGGCCATGTCAAACAGCTTCATGAACCCCATCGTCTACAGCTTCATGAACGACAAGTTCAGAGTAAGTATCTTACTGAATGAACGAATTTTTTCGTTTGTTTGCTTGTTTGTTTGTATTGCATACCCTGGAAACCGCTAGCCTGAGTGTCATCCTGTCTAACCTTCATCAACGCATCCTGTTTCAGTTCCAGGCTCTGCCATCACCAAACAGAAATAGAAGTGAAGGTAGAGCCTGGAACTGAAACAGGGTGACACTCAGGCTAGTAAACCGCCTCATGGCTTAACTCGCCAAGTTTGTACTGAAGAGTACAAGCTGCATATCCGGACAGATTTATTTGATTCAATCGCACCGGTAAGAACCCTTACTCTTTTTGATAAGTGTGGTGGGTTTTTACGTGCTCCAGTTGTGGTTGTCCACAAACACGTTACCTGTATGGGATGTCTGTATACATATACCATGGCTATGTTCCAATAACCATTGAGGTAATAGAAAATACACAGCTACATTTGGTATAAACCCTGTTATCGGTTTGAGGACTCATAATTCTACGTAATTATGTTTAAAGAGAATCATCAAAACAAAACGTCGATAGCACATGAAATTATTAATGTATCTGTATCTGACAGATCGTGTGGGAACTGAGAAATTCATCTTAGAACTTTCTTTAATTTTTTTCTCAGGCTGTATTGTTATTCTCCATATATAGATCTGCCTATGACCCATCTTAAATCGAAAAACACCTCACTAATAGACGAGATTTACAAGATGCAGCATTGTAGTGGTATTCTACCAGCGTGACAATTACCGTTAACGTCTGGTGTAGTCGTCAAATGGGTGGCGTCACTCTCGTTTCGAAACATAAAAATAAAAGACATTTACAAGCAGTGGCATTGTAGTGGTAGTCTGACAGCGTAACATTGGTCTGATTTTACTGTCACTCTGGTGTGCATGGTCGTTAAATGTAAAACGTAAAGGGGTGGCGCCACTCTCATTTCTAAGCATAGACCGATATAAAGGGATTTACAGCGTAACAATGGCATGGTTCTCCGATTGTTCTGGTGGAACCGTGTACGTCAAACGTAAGGGGATAGCGCCATATAGTAAAAAGTTTTAAAAGTAATTGATAGCGAAGCTTATGTCAGACAATGTCATTCATGATAAGAACCGGGGATTTAAAAAGCATCCACCCTGAACAAGGATTATGTTTTACTGCTCTACTGATTTGAAATGTCAGTTTCAGCGAAGTGGCGAGGTCGCCACACATGGAAATGCATTTGCAACATCTTAACAGCACGTAAGCTCTATATCCAGAGACAATATCAGAAACCATTCGTATAGCTGAATGCACGCACAGGATTCTCTATTCACATTACTTTTATTACCATTGATCTTCGTGCTTTCCCCAAAATCACAAATATATGCGTTTTTAACTAGGTATCTTATGCCAGTGGACTACTGCTATCTTGCACTTTCCTTCTCATGCACTTAACAAAACCCTCTCTTGCATCTACTGTCACCCACAAGAGTGTTTGACAACTACTTCCACAGACTACCTGGTGAGACTGTTCCAATATGAGATTTCAGTGTGGCATCAACGTATTCCCCAGTGTGTGCATCTAGCGTCCTGAGCTCTAGAGACTGTAGCTAATGATGTGTGAGGAATTACAAATAAATGAAAGATATATCAAATCCGAACGTTACTCCTAATACCCACAGACCGACCTGATGCGACTGTTCGGCTGCCCACCGAAGAAGAAAGAACTGTGTCTGAACAGAGACAAGCAAACGACCATCAACTTCTCTGAGAGAAACGCACTGCGGTACACTCTCAGCCGCAGCAGTGCAGCTGGATCTGGATTCGGGAGGTACATGTTCACAACTATCTACTAAGAATTAAAAATATATGCGTTTTGCTTGTGTCATTTCTTCATCATCAGTCGACGTAGTTACGCACCGTCGGGGTTATACCGCCCCTTACAGGGTGACATACCCCTCCGTTGGCTGATACAAGACGGGGATTCGCCAGGTCTCCCGCCCGGGTGAATGGTGTAAATCACCGTATGTCATTCATCCGGTTAAGTCTTCCTGGTAGCGCCGATGAAAACATTAAGAACATGTATAATATGTGTGAAAATTGTACAACGTAGCTTACTAACAATAGAATGGAATGGTATAATCTATTGCAATTACCTTCGCCGAATAGGTTCTTTTTTGCACTGACAGCGTTAGTTTATGAGTGTCTGTCTGTCTGTCTGACTGTCTGTCTGTCTGTCAACTCGATAGCTCAAAAATGCCTCGATGGATTGTCTTCATATTTGGTAGGTGGGTAGGTCTTTGTGATACCTCAGAATAATCATATTTTGGGGGTCCTAGCGGGTTTCTATGGTACTGCAGGGGAATTTCTGGTTTTGATATCTCGTTATCTTTATAGGTCCGTGGCTATCCAGACGATGGATGGCTGCAGGCTACACCGTGCCGAGGACTACGAGCTACGCCCATGCGCAGACACCGTCCAGCCCGCCCCCACTCCTTCTTCTGTTCATTCAACTACGTCAGAGGGCGGCGAAAGGAACGGTGGGATAGGAAGAACTTCGTCCTGGTGAGATGTTTACAAAGTATGGCAAGGTTTGCCAACATGTATTGTCTAATTTCTAGACCGCTAGTGTCTTCTAAACTTAAGAATATGTCGCAACTGTTCTAAATGGCTATGATATTTTACATATTTCAATAGGGTGATGTAGGGTTTCAATAACGTATACCACCTCAAAAGTGTCATCTTGAGTTCCTTAGCTCGTTCAATTGATAACATGATTTACCTTTTTTAGCACAACAAGGAAAAGTATCAAAAGTACATTATATACACATGAACACGTTGACAAACACTGTCAATGGTTATTGACACATGTGTGACACAGGAACGACTTTATTTTATTCTATTTATTAATCTTTAGGTTGGTCCCTTTAGTTAACATTGTAACTGATTGAATGATTCGATATTCCAGACATAAACAAAACTTTACAACCTGGTCTGTATTTATCTATCCTTGTAACATGTCAGAGCCGGAGGTCGATAGAGATTAATTCTAAATCCCTTTCTAATCATACCTATTCAAATCACCCCTCTTCCGTTACACTCGAAGGCGCCACATTGCCGCGATCGTTAAATTCAAATCCTGTCGCAACAACTCGGTTGTCATCAGGGAGGAAGACACCTGTCAAATGTGATTGTAGCTTTTATTGCAGATTATTGCAGTATTGTAAAGTTTAACATCACGCCATGCGCATGCACCTACAGAAAATGATAAAGTTAACTAGCTTAGGGACATTACCAAAGTGAGTAAGTATGTATTTTCAAATCTATGGTTAACATGAAGAAAAGAAATAAAAGATTAACACGATGCACCAAATGCCTTTTAGGTCGGGATAACGCCGAAGACTATCACGTTAAGTGGAAAGTCTTGTAAAAACAGACTGATTGGAGTACCTTCAGATTAATTTAGAAATGTATAAGCCAAGAATTGGTCAGATCACTAGATGCCTGTATCTTTTAAATCTAATTTACGGGTGTGTGACGCGAATTCTAACCAGGGAAACCAGGTAAAACCCCGTCCAATGACCTCCTGAGAGATTTATGCATCTACAAATTACTGCCAAGAAAGTCAGGCATCGTCTCAAGTACCGGTGATTCCATGACCCCAATCCAAATTTATGGTGGTTCCTTCATTTTGGAGAGATAACATGTCACATGAGCTTACCATTACTGCAGCAATTAAGTAAGGTTTTCATCCACTACGTACACTAAAGAGCATCGGTCATGCCCTGTCGTAACATCAATTTGCCATTGGATGGTAATTAAGGGCTAAGGTGACTTGGTCAGTTGTAATTAACGCATAACAGTGTCTTCAAGGATATGAATGTAATGGATCATTAAGATCGCTGGTTATACCCACAGTCCACTAGACGGCGCTCTCGCCGCACGCTCTCTGTGACCTAGAATCTAACGATCGCTCAACGAATTTCATAGATAAGAAACTAATACTTTAACGCTTTTGGTGTGTGTGGTTTTTTTTTTGGTTTTTTTGCTTTTCGGTCATACTGTTACATTTTGCATGATATTCCAATGATAAAGTCAAGGGTTACACAAATCCGATTTCAGTCGCAGTGTCTAATGGAATGGGGTATAACAAAATGGTGTTTTATGTGTTTCCCAGGCCGCCTCCGGATCTAAAGGAGCTCTCCGAACGACGCACACCTCGAGTGAGAACGCGACTAGCATACTTCTACCTGAAGCAGAAAGTCACCAAGAAGAATCCGAAGAAGAAGAATAACTTTAAAGACACGCCGCCACGCGTACTGTACAAGGTACAGCAAGACGACCGCATTAACAACACCACTGTCATAGAGCAGACTGTCAGTAGTGTGTAAATTCATATCAATATACATATATAAAGAACCTATTTATAAAGGGGATATAACTTTAGGGAACTTACCGAAACTGCCTCACTATTTGTGAAGGAAAATTAATAAAAAGTGTAAATAACGTATTTTGACCAATTGCAACGACTTGTACATAGAAAGTACTATTCAGGATGTTAGAGCATTATAACCTTTGCTTTTGGAACATTGTATCTATAACTAATCACGTTTGACGATGTTAAGGCAAATTGAAAGAAAATTATTAAATAGGCTTGTAAAATAGTTGCCATTAATGCATTGCAATTGTCGCATATAGATATATAGTGCTAATGGATTGTAGACATGTTGACGAAAGCCCCCGCTTGAACGAAGACGTTTGGGAAGAGACAATGTGTTGACAGTTGCCTTGTTCGCCGTTTATCATTCGTCCGGATATTCTCCGGTGAGGTACATAATGTACAAAAACTATTGAGATTTCTGAAGAAAAAAGTTTTAAAAAAAGTTACAAGACCTTCGACTGCTTACAGACATGATTCTCGAAAGCATATCTTTCGAAAACCAAAAGTTAACAAACTTTAGAATACGAAACAAAATATATATTCTTGCAATATCACATCCTGTGGAGAGAGAAGACCGTAAAATAAAGATGAAAAGAAATCACAAGTTCCCAAGTCGAAGATCAGGAGTGCATCAAACATTATACTAGACGCCATGCACGCAGAGGCGGCCCGGCAATCAATTTCCCGGTCGGCCGCCGATGAAGATGGTTAACCCGTTCGGGTCAGATCGTCCCCCGGTGCAATCGCACACGAGATGAGAGACCATTCGTCAAAGACCAGTGTGAGCGGCGATGCAGGCAGTAGACAACGATATTATATCTTCTTTTAGTCTTAAGGTCATTTTTTGTATAATATGATGAATAAATAAGTGACCATTAAAATACGATTAAGAACACAAGGAGACATTCAAGGAAATTTCACGTGGACCAAATGCTATTTAGTGTTCAAATAAATCAAGCAGCAAAGCGCTGTAGTTCAGGTCAGAAAAAAAACATCTTAAGGGGATGACTGATGATCTAAATATGATTTAACCTTCTTTCTAAAGCCTAACATCGTAGTGAATTCAACGTTCATGCCATAAGGATAGGTCAGCAGGGTATATGTTAAACTAAATCTATTATCAACATCACTGATTACTATTTGTAGCTACTTTATAATATCATGCTGAGAATTTGTCATGTTTATCAATTGAACAAAACTGTAAAATACTTCTGACCTTTTCTAACTATTCCTTACTTTCGGGTGTCAGAGGTTAAACAGAACGTTGATTACATGTGTAATACTGATATTTAGTTCTTGCTGTGGATAGATAACGGACTAAAATGCACATACAACTGTACTATGATCCAATAATATCATTGACATATTTTTGATGATGAACAAAGATCACTAGAGAATAACAACGTTGTCTTATCAATTACTTCCACTCTAAAGTGTTGTTGGATTACTAGTCAAGGCTTCTGTTTCTGTCTCGGTATAACAGCCCTTCGGCGTAATCATAACACACCAGCTTCGCAGGCACGCGGCGCGGCAGCAAAACGTGTAATCGAATACGAGTGATAGTTGTACATATCTATATAAAACATGATGACTATTCGACAATAATTACAGTGTGTCTCATTTACAACAGAAACAAAGAATGTATTAATGCTTAAGTTTTTGATGGTATGTAAGTAGCCTGTGTTTTCACAATCTCTCGCTGGCTGGAGTTAATGACCCCCAGGGGTCGGTATCCGTCGGGCTGGCCGCTAGGAGCGCGATTTAGTGAGGCTAGTGCGTAAGCAACGTCTTGTATCTAAATGTAACAAAATAATGTACCTGTTCTGAAGTCTTGAGGAACGTCTGCAGGTGCTAGGTGTCACCATGACGACCAGGGTTCAGCTTCTCCCTCCCATACACTCCAACCTGTCATGAGCAGTGCATATTTAGAGTTAAACACCTGGAGAGAGAATATATTCTGACCTTCTTAAATGACTTTCATTATTGTGTATAGCTCAAAGAATTAAACATCAGCATGATATTTTTGAACTTAAAGAATTGCCGATATAAAACTTATGTAACACATTCTGTGTACACTGAAACTACATTGAAATGCAAATCAGGACAGAAACATGGTGGTCAGAAACTGCCTGCCTATTCACTGAAATAGAAGAAATACAACTCTCTGTACCTTTGTATATGTACCTTGGTAACATGGTTCGCCATGTATCGCCTCCTTGCTGCTCCACCTTGTACACTGCTCTCATGCTGAATCTTTGTGCCCAAATAATGGTTCTTTACTTCTATCTCTCCCTGTGACAGCAGGGAGAATGAAATAAGCCAAAAACGTTTCACATCTTACTTGATTCGGGCCCCTTAACAGGGGATACAGAGATAGTATTAGTGTTATACATACATACTGGATTAGATCTACTCGAATTGATTTTACTTCTGATTCGTTTAAAGTGATAATTCGTGATGGCTTGATTCCTTCAGCAGGGATAAAATTCAAGCCATAACAACATAACTACGGGTCGTCTTTTCTAACTATCTGGAAATGCATTTCATGACTGTTCTTATGTTTAACAAGTCAGGCTGCAACTTATTGCCAAGATCTATTTCTATAGGGCATTAATAGCGAGTTTTCCTACCTGAAAAGTTCAGCTTCTGATTTGAATTGTCCGCCATCTTTGTTGGCTTCGCGCAAGGAGCGATGGGATAGTTTGAAAGAACTGGACTTTACCATTATATTATGATAAGCGTTGTATTTTGTTAATGCGTATCTCGTAAGGTCGCAGTAAAGAAAATATTGTATCTGTTTTTGTTGTTGTATTTGGAATTTTGTACAGTAACTTTGATAGTTCTGTAACAGTAATATTTTCATTGTTATTGTTGTTGCATAATGCAAAATACAGATGGCATTTAGACATAAATCCCCTATTAGTTCTCATCTTGGTAGACTCAATGAATTTTCTATTTCCGGTAGCGTTTGCTGAACATATATTGTAGCATTTTGTCAACATACCGGTGAGTAACACATACACAGATGACGTATTTCAAAAAATTGAAATCATTTCTATGAAGACATCTGAAGTTCTTCTGTTGTGGTTGGCTTGCCATCATCGGCATGAATCAGTGGGGGAGGGGGGCGTCGTTGTATCAGATGTGCAAAACAGCAACATGCTTTGCATTCAACCACGACAGGACACAAATATCACGCACTGTAGCACTGCTTAGCACTGTACACTTAGTGCGTAGCGTGATAAATCTGTAAATCTCATGCCTCCGTGAAATATTTACAGTTTGTATGAATTTAATAGTGCCATAGCCCTAGTTTATCACAGATGTTCGTGATCCTCCCTTTCCCTTCTTCCCTTTATCAATCCCATCTATGTCCCTCCCACAAATGGTTATTGGTTGGGGACATCTAACCAGCTGTCCATGGACTATAACACACTACTTTCGGGAAGGAGTGTATTCCTGGAATGCTGCAGTACCTGGATGTGCTGCTAGGGTGCCCAAAATCACCAATTTCTCCAATATCTTTATAACTACCTATAGTTCAAAATTCATCTAAAGCCATCATGAGAATCTTGAGTTGTAGGTGTGAACACACGACCACAACGAAAAACAGTACACCCTTCCTCGTTCCTTTTCCCTCATTCATTGTTCAGGTACAAGAATGAAGAAAGGCGTTATTCTTAGTAGTTTAGCAATGTTGCACAATACGCACAGTATTTTCACAGTATATATTGTCATCTTTTAGGTATAACATTGTTGTCTTGAAATTAAAAGTTATATATGCCACATGACAAGATGTAAACCGACAGTGATTGATCTAGTACCAGGTTTGATGAACAGCTGTTAAGTGTAGATAACACATGTTATCAATGATATATCGGTGCTGGAGTTGACGACAATCATATCAGAGTAATAGTCTACAATCACGGACAAAAGTATTCATCAAAAGAGAATAGAATGACAGACGATTAGGTTATAAATCACATTTCTATACATCTATGAATATATCAGAATTGACATCAACGCGTTTATATGGAATCAAGGACCGATCATATCTATCGAAAGACCATCTAATCATTATAGTTTATGAAAAATGGAAAAATTGATATCAACAGAGTATATTTTGTTAAATGTATACAATCTTTGACTTTGCAATATCCGTGTTGCTGCAAAGAAATGTTGTAGTCACAATCTATAGGTATCTGAAATCCTGAATGTTTGAGACCTTAGTAAACAGAGATTGGCAATGTACATGTTAGCTGTGCCGTACTTTGCTCGCGATTCTTTTGTGATATCTATGCGGAAACTTCTTTGTGTTTAAATATTCAATAAATATTATGAGTGAATTCACTGGCTTCTTGTTTCGAGTCAATTTTCTCTTTGAAAATCTTAAAGTATGTCTTCATCTGTATTGTATAATTGATAGTGTGCTGTATTATAGTATATAGCCGTCATAACTAGCCTCCTTCGTAGAGTTCTTGGAGCGCCGGCGTTTATTTTTACGGGGCGAAACTGTCTCCGCCGACGTCAGTGAACCTTAGCCCATGTTGAAAAGCACGAATCCCCCACCCCCCCATGAATGAACAAACCTTTATTGTACAAATATAACCACTGGGTTATAAAGTACGGGTCATAACAAAATAATAGTATACAGATGCATCTTTACATTTTTAACTTACTACAAAAATTATAAACTACATGGATTCGGCTTCTCCTCGCTTCTTTGTAATGGTGAAAATGTAACAGCAGATATGTTTCATCATCACAATTTTTCTCATTAGAAATATGAATTTATCTGTATTAATGATAAACGACGGCGCTCCAAGAAGTCTGCGAAGGATGCTAGGTATAACCATCCTTTGGCATAACACATCAGGTGTGCAGGTTCCCAGCGGCGCACCGGCAGCTGGTTACGAGTATATTACATCGAATGACCTACGCTTGTCATCTTTGTACACCTAACTCCAGGCGCTATTTATACTACTGTGTATGTCTTTAGTGAGTAAGCGTCTAGTTACATACTGATAGGTCAGCTCATAGTGCAGTGGCCTAGAAGGCAAAGTGTTCACCTTGCATTTAATCGGGAGTTGGGGGGGGGGGGCAAACCACTTCCGCGGGTCATACCAAAGGCTTGGAAAATGGTGCATACATCTTCTTCTTCTGTTTAGCACTCTTTACTATGAAAAATAGCATGGGAATTCGAAGGATTTTAAGTTCACTTTAATTACATTGCACTGATTGAAAATATAGGGACTTCTATAGAAATTACTTACATATACATTTAGAAATGAGGCACTTAAGCTGCATTATACAAGACAGCAGAAATCAAGGATAGGATCTTAAAGTGCCACCAACACGTCTTAAGGAACCTACGAGAGAGTGCTAAAACTTAAGTGCACATTTGGTTTTAGGTCATCAAGAACACTTAGGGACAATCCTTTTTAGTAACCATGTATCGAGTATGTTTTGAATTAGCCAAGAAGTGTTTCGGAAAACATCATCTTAACATTCCAAGAATTACAATATTACAGGTGTCAATTATATACACAACAAAGAGTTTCAAAAAGCATATTTGGTGCTCAAAATTGACATAGGTAGTAACAACGATGATGATTATTTAATAGCTGAATGGAACAATTCTGAAGACGTTGTGCTTCTGGTAGATACAATTGTGTTATACACTTGAGTTCATAATTTAAAGATATGACAGGTGACTTTAAGTAAAAGGTATACGACAGCACTGCCTTATAATACATCCAAGCCTAAAACTTGGCGTGTCACGTTTTGTACCGCTACGGAAAGGTGATGAATCACGAACACACAAGTGTCAAGGCCGAACAATGACCTATGGATGGTAGCATTCATTTTGCTCCCGCTCTAGGGAGACAAAGAACATAAGGTCGCGAACCTAAGAAAACTCGGATGATTTATTTACCTACCTAATGAAACTAAGCATATACCGGGGGGGAGCCTCCCCAGGGTCTTTATGAGCGTCATAGACTCTTCATCATGTTTTCTTTGTTTTCGTGTCTTGTGTGCAGATGTGAAGGAAACTCAAAGTCAAGTTACTCCAATCAGTAGTACTCCCTACAGCTCATTATGCCAGTGAGACGTGGAAAATCACAGCAAAAATGAAAAGAAAACTCTATGCATTCCAACAGGGGTGCCTTAAAAGGATATATAACATAACATACAGAGATAGAATTACAAACAAAGAAGTACATGGATACCAAAGGAGTGGGACAAAACCCATTCGCACCAACATCGCAGAGAGAAGAGTTAAGTACACAGGACATATGCTCAGAATGCCAGTGGAACGACATGCTAAAACAGCGCTGCATTGGCAACCTGATAAAGGGAAAAGGAAACGGGGAAGACCAAAGCTCACATGGCGTCAGATGCTACAGAAGGACCTTGACCAACTGGGGTTTACCCTGAGAAGAGCAGAAATCCTGGCCCAAAACCGTACTGAATGGAGAAAGCTTGCTGCCCGATGTGTCACTAGGCACTGAAGGATCTAAGTAAGTGCAGATGTTAAAGATGTAAAAACAACAACAGACAAAAAAGACAAAATATCTTCAGAATGTGGTAATTTTGCCCTACACTTTTTCTCAATTGAATACAGAATGATTAAGATCTTAACTTGCTGAAAACGATTACATCAGGTTTCGTCGGTTGTATCACAGCACGACCCTAATTGCCTGCGGAGAACCAACCGATGTATCTGCGTAAGGCACGCTTCAATAGACACCATTGAGAATACGGGGTGACAATCTTATAGATCTAAAGTCTTTGACGTTTTTCACCCTTTTCATGTGGCCTGACATTTGATGTGTCCAAATGGATCGTTTTAATTATCCCTGACTACGGGAAGCCATGATTTCTCAAGTAGCGCATTCATTTGAAGAGAAATGCAATCCATCTAAAACTAGGACAAAAAAAAGATCGAAAGAAGATTGTTATTTTCTCTCGAAATAAACATGGTTGGTTAACCGTATTCTACGCCCCCTCCCTCCACCCACTACTCGTGATCAGTGCATAACCGCGGGTTAGAAACTTTAAGCAGCTCTACGTACTTTGCAAGACTTAAGATGCGGTCATTCACCCGAATAATCTTCTACCTTGCGGCGACGATAAATATGCTATGCTGGATGTATGGAGTACGGTAAGGTCTAAAGGTGAAAAGGTTGCCGTCCTAGTGTTTATCAAGAGTGTATTGAACTCAGTTACGGGTGATACAATGACTCGGTGAATGTCATGGGTTGCGGTATACCCGGCAGTGCACAGGGTACCAATCATAGATACCATATGCGTAGCAGCAGGAGCGCAAAGTAAAAGCTCTCTGGGGCATTTATCAGATGGACCCTATGTATAGTTATGGTGTGATATCTAATGGCTGTGATATTGGTCATGGTGGCAAATCAAATGAATGTTTTGAACCATGGAGCTTCTTCCAAAGTAGATATTGGTCATGGTGGCAAATGATTGGAATATTTAGAACCATGGTGCTCTTCTAAACTAGACATTCCCAATGACTGATGAATATATCTCGTTTCGTGTTGGCCATGGGACCTTCGTCAAACTATTAAGTTAACGAAGGCAAATTGAGAGCATTCTTGGAACAACCATGGATGTGTTGTACAAAATCAAGCTCAACTGAGCCTGATATATGACGATGTTACCATAAGCATTACCATACCACACCCCGAAAAATGTATTTACTCTCCAAATCATCGGTTAATTGGGAAGACTGTGACCTTTTTTCTAATATCCATCATTTTCTGATAGCCATAAACTGGGAAGATGAGGATAGGAAAGGTCACAATCTTCGCAATCAACGTCTACAGATTTCATGTATTACCATGTTATATTCAGAGCAATTGCACTTCATCACTTATAAATGATTATAAGAGTTTTATATCTACCCTCAAAAGACGTCATTTCTTGTGCTCAACACTTTTTGTCTACTGACAATGACCTAGAATAACCTGAAAACAAACCGAAGTAGGATATTTGCCAATGATAGCCCTCTGTGGTATTTTCAATCTTATCTGAAATACGATCCCGTACCTAATAAGCTACAGCGCTATAAATTGTTTGCTTAAAGTATTCTTGAAGATTTGTACGGCACTTTTTGCGTCTTCATTTGCTATTGAGAATACTATATGATATATAGGTATCGTTTTTCAGCATGTAGTTGTTTTTTTTACTTATATCATTTACTAGTATTATTCATTTCCTTTTATTAACATATGTTCCACTAGACAATTACGGAGTTTTATTTGCAAGTTATCGACCGAGAGCTAATTGCAACATAAAGCAATACATAGAAAAAAAGACAATGATATTAGTATGCAGATACAAAGGCTTACCTCAGTCCTAGCACAGCAACAAGCTCTAGCTATTTAGCACATTTATTTAGTTCAGAAAAGTATTTCAGTCAATTCACGTGTTAACCGCATTTACCTGTGTTAACAATTGGCAGCGCATCCCAACTCATTAAATTACTAGAAAGAATATTAAAACCCTTACTAGTGATTTAATGAGCTAGCATGCCTCTAACTCATTAAATCACTATAACAGAATCTTTAAAACCCTTACTAGTGATTTAATGAGCTAGCATGCCTCTAACTCATTAAATCACTATAACAGAATCTTTAAAACCCTTACTAGTGATTTAATGAGCTAGCATGCCTCTAACTCATTAAATCACTATAACAGAATCTTTAAAACCCTTACTAGTGATTAAATGAGCTAGCATGCCTCTAACTCATTAAATCACTATAACAGAATCTTTACATCCCTTACTAGTGATTAAATGAGCTAGCATGCCTCTAACTCATTAAATCACTATAACAGAATCTTTACATCCCTTACTAGTGATTTAATGAGCTAGCATGCCTCTAACTCATTAAATCACTATAACAGTATCTTTAAAACCCTTACTAGTGATTAAATGAGCTAGCATGCCTCTAACTCATTAAATCACTATAACAGAATCTTTAAATCCCTTACTAGTGATTAAATGAGCTAGCATGCCTCTAACTCATTAAATCACTATAACGAATCTTTGAATCCCTTACTAGTGATTTAATGAGCTAGCATGCCTCTAACTCATTAAATCACTATAACAGAATCTTTAAAAATCCCTTACTAGTGATTTAATGAGCTAGCATGCCTCTAACTCATTAAATCACTATAACAGAATCTTTAAAACCCTTACTAGTGATTAAATGAGCTAGCATGCCTCTAACTCATTAAATCACTATAACAGAATCTTTAAATCCCTTACTAGTGATTAAATGAGCTAGCATGCCTCTAACTCATTAAATCACTATAACAGAATCTTTAAAACCCTTAATAGTGATTTAATGAGCTAGCATGCCTCTAACTCATTAAATCACTATAACAGAATCTTTAAAACCCTTACTAGTGATTTAATGAGCTAGCATGCCACTAACTCATTAAATCACTATAACAGAATCTTTAAATCCCTTACTAGTGATTAAATGAGCTAGCATGCCTCTAACTCATTAAATCACTATAACGAATCTTTGAATCCCTTACTAGTGATTTAATGAGCTAGCATGCCTCTAACTCATTAAATCACTATAACAGAATCTTTAAAAATCCCTTACTAGTGATTTAATGAGCTAGCATGCCTCTAACTCATTAAATCACTATAACAGAGTCTTTAAAACCCTTACTAGTGATTAAATGAGCTAGCATGCCTCTAACTCATTAAATCCCTATAACAGAATCTTTACATCCCTTACTAGTGATTAAATGAGCTAGCATGCCTCTAACTCATTAAATCACTATAACAGAATCTTTAAAACCCTTAATAGTGATTTAATGAGCTAGCATGCCTCTAACTCATTAAATCACTATAACAGAATCTTTAAACCCTTACTAGTGATTTAATGAGCTAGCATGCCACTAACTCATTAAATCACTATAACAGAATCTTTAAAACCCTTACTAGTGATTTAATGAGCTAGCATGCCTCTAACTCATTAAATCACTATAACAGAATCTTTACATCCACTTATTTTTCAATTCTCTTATAGTGATTAAATGTGCTAAACCCTGTACGGCTGGGCCAGCTGAAAGTATTACACGGTCGTCGTCGCCACGGACCAGATTCAATTACACCTCACAGCCCTGAGCTGCCGGCCATATGGGCCTCATGTGTTACCATTGGTACGCACGAGAAGAGGCCCAAACGTGTCCATCACGTAAGTCTGGGAATGTACTAACGATATGGTTATCTATTACCAAGGAGCCATATCGCTGCTAGTCAAAGCATAATCTGAACAAGTTACACGTTTCTCTCTTTTTCCACTGGTAAGTAACAGAAAGAGGACGTTTTGAGGCGGTTTACTTAAGGATATATAAATGTCCTTGGTTTACCTGGGTTTCTGAACATTTTTTTTTCTTTCATGTCTCCCGACATCTGCTTCGAGAGGCACCTAGACCCCTGTATGAGTATCAAAATAGGACATTAAAATATTGAAAGCCTTTCTTGGTTGGATTTTTGGTGAAGACTTTGCAATTGACGTGTCAGGCTTTATACTTGTAGAATTTGTTGACAAAAACGACATTTCTGCATCTTTTTGTGTCTGTTTTGGACCCCGCGAAATAGTGGAAAGGTCGCGAGCGGCGCCTTTTAGGCTGACCTCATCATGCTCATGTCAGCCTATTTGATAGCATCATAATGTAAAACTGAGTATTAGTACCAGTGACAAGAAAATGAAAATACACTTAGGCATGAACAAGATAGTAAGATAACATTGAATGAATGAATGAATGAATGAATGAATAGTAAATGTTAAATTGAGATTTACATGTACAATTACTTCAGGCATCGTTAAATCCATCACACAGGGGACCATTTTCCAGTGGATTACGTTCAATGCGGTTAATTTGGAAGACACGTTTACAGCTGAGATTTTCGGAGAAGTTGGCATTTAAGTTTCGTTTTGTTTGCGTCCCAATTGACAAAGACTTCAGCATACCCAAGTAACAAGAGATGAAGAAGGTATGTCGCTAGTGAGAGACATTTTGAGACTCAACGACACCTACCTCCACAATACAGCATTCTCGCCGCTGGGACGGGAAAAAATAAATTCACTAACATTTTTCTAGAATTTGCTTAATGCATCTTTATTAACGTTACATTATATATTAAGATAACGTTACAGACTGTACAGTTTAATGGTCCAAGGGAGTGATATTTCTTTCTGTTACCCTTCAAGGAACTATGATAACTTGCCTCCTTCGCAGACTTCCTAGAACTGCTGCGGATCGGGGGAGGAGGGGGGGGGTCTCGGGTGACGCGATTTCTTACAGTCCGGACCCTCGGCTGCATAACTCCCTTGGCAGCGAAACTCCCTTGCCGGCATTAGAAATCCTAATGGCCCGTGTATGAAATCGCCCCCCCCCCCCCAAATATATACGCAGCCGTTCTATGAAGTCTGCGAAGGAGGCTATAAAATAACATCCTTGGACTCAGGGCCTGCTTGGACTGCGCCCTATGCAAATAAACGCCGTGGGAGGGCGGCGCTGTACAAAATCCAGCATGTTTTTATCCACCCCTTCATGAACTTACTGTAAATGCAGAAACTTATGCGGTGGTTTTAGTTTCAAGATTTTCGTGTTGGCCTCACACAAAATAATCAAAACACAGCTGCCACTGACAGTGTTTTGAATTTTTGTCTGACGCCAGTTTAGTAATAGGCTTACAATATATTGATAGACATATCTGTGCGCATTAAATTGTTTTAAGACACGAACTTCAAACAACAGCAAAGCTCCTGCTAACGTTACTACTAGTAGTCTGAGTCCTAGCTACCGCGACCACTCACCGTGTACCCACAGTATAACTATATGACAACACTGATACATGTCAGACTGCTTGCATCGTTTTCTGCCAGGGAGCGCAACCTGTCTAAACAGACCGGGAAGGTCTTTCCTCCAACCCGTTCCTTTATAAATCTAGATGGCCATGTCACCAAGGAGTTCCTTGGTCTAATGCACAGCACATTAATCAATATCTGCAAGTGCAAATTGAACCCATGAAGAATTGGATTGGGGCTTAACGCAGAACGCCCTCACTTGAATAAAGACAGTTGATTTCAAGGATTGAACGTGTCAAGACGTCTTTTATTTAGCTGCGTGTTGTGTCTCGTCTTCCGTCGTCTCGTCATCTTCTTCGTCATCCCACCAGCAAGATCCATTACAGAAGGAACGCTAACATCCCCGCCTTCCTTACAATCCCATATGCTGTTTTTATAAGTAATTTGCCGTACACAAATACTCGTCAGGGTACAGTCTGTGAAAATAGGCTTAAATTTGCCGGTGTTCTCAATACGATATGACAAACAGGGGATGTCGTCATACTAGTGCGGGCGACACAGATGAAGGACATCATCCGATCGCAAAAGTAAGCAAAACACATGTCTGCCTGCCGTGTCTCCTCCACAAGCGACATGATTAACGGTTCGATTTAACGCAACATGAGATGAGATGGCAAACCATGATAAAAAGTCAGTACACCATTGTCTGGGAACAGATGTTGGAACGTAATCCTGTTAACAAGAAAGCCAACATTTTTCAACTAGTCTAGAGCAGTAAGGGAAGAATATCAATGTCATTTGGGTATGCTGAAGTCTTGGTTGATTAGAACTTAACTCCGAATATATCAGCTGTAAACTTTATTTCAACCACATTGAACGTAATCCACTGGAAAATTGTCCCGTGTGTAATGGATTTAACGTTGACTGAAGTGATAGTGTATGTAAATCTCAAGTTAACAGTTACTATTCATCTATTTGTTTTACATGCAGTAGTGTATTTTCGTTTTCTTGTCGAGTGAGGTCATAACTGGTCAATGACATGAGCCGATCGCAGAAGTACGTAACGGGGGTCGGGGCGAGGGCGGCCACGTTCGTGGACATGAAAGAAAAGAAGTTCAAAAACTCAGGTAAACCGCCTCAAAACGTCCTCTTTCTGTTACTTACCAGTGGGAAAAGAGAGAAACGGTAATGTAAAGAGTGTAGTTGCACTTGTTCAGATTATACTTTGACTAATAGCGATATGGCTCCTTGGTAATAGATAACCGTATCGGTAGTACATTCCCAGACTTACGTGATGGACACGTTTGGGCCTCTTCTCGTGCGTACCAATGGTAACACATGAGGCCCATATGGCCGGCAGCTCAGGGCTGTGAGGTGTAATTGAATCTGGTCCGTGGTGACGACGACCGTGTAATACTTTCAGCTGGCCCAGCCGCACAGGGTTTAGCACATTAAATCACTATAAGAGAATCGAAAAATCTCTTACTAGTGATTTTATGAGTTAGAAGCATGCTAGCTCATTAAATCACTAGTAGGGGATTCAAATAATCTCTTACTAGTGATTTTATGAGTTAGAAGCATGCTAGCTCATTAAATCACTTGTAGGGAATTTAAATAATTTCTTACTAGTGATTTAATAAGTTAGAGGCATGTTTATTTAGCCAGTACTCTCCAAGCAGATATTGGTGGGGGAAATTGTGACCATTTTATCGAATGCCCGACCCCGTTTTTTGTCCGCTACCCGCTGGTGGGGAGAGCGGACAAGAATTGAAGAGACGGGGCATAAGATAAAGGGGTCACAATCTTCCCACCAACCTCTGCTTGGAGAGTAGGTAACGGGGGCGAGGCGCTCTCGATCGGGAGACATGATAAGAAAGAAAAGAAGTTCAAAAACCCAGGTAAACCGCCTCAAAACGTCCTCTTTCTGTTACTTACCAGTGGGAAAAGAGAGAAACGGTAATGTAAAGATTGTAGTTGCACTTGTTCGATTATACCTTGACTAGCAGCGATATGGCTCCTTGGTAATAGATAACCGTATCGTTAGTACATTCCCAGACTTACGTGATGGACACGTTTGGGCCTCTTCTCGTGCGTACCAATGGTAACACATGAGGCCCATATGGCCGGCAGCTCAGGGCTGTGAGGTGTAATTGAATCTGGTCCGTGCGACGACGACCGTGTAATACTTTCAGCTGGCCCAGCCGCACAGGGTTTAGCACATTAAATCACTATAAGAGAATCAAAAAATCTCTTACTAGTGATTTTATGAGTTAGAAGCATGCTAGCTCATTAAATCACTAGTAGGGGATTCAAATAATCTCTTACTACTGATTTTATGAGTTAGAAGCATGCTAGCTCATTAAATCACTAGTAGGAGATTCAAATAATCTCTTACTAGTGATTTTATGAGTTAGAAGCACGCTAACTCATTAAATCACTAGTAGTGGATTCAAATAATCTCTTACTAGTGATTTTATGAGTTAGAAGCATGCTAGCTCATTAAATCACTAGTAAGGGATTCAATTAACGTTTTGCTACTGATTTTATGAGTTAGAAGCATGCTAGCTCATTAAATCAATAGGAAGAGATTCAAATAAACTCTAACTAGTGATTTTATGAGTTAGAAGCATGCTAGCTCATTAAATCACTTGTAGGGAATTTAAATAATTTCTTACTAGTGATTTAATAAGTTAGAGGCATGTTTATTTAGCCAGTACTCTCCAAGCAGATATTGGTGCGGGAAATTGTGACCATTTTATCGAATGCCCGACCCCGTTTTTTGTCCGCTACCCGCTGGTGGGGAGAGCGGACAAGAATTGAAGAGACGGGGCATAAGATAAAGGGGTCACAATCTTCCCACCAACCTCTGCTTGGAGAGTAGGTAACGGGGGCGAGGCGCTCTCGATCGGGAGACATGATAAGAAAGAAAAGAAGTTCAAAAACCCAGGTAAACCGCCTCAAAACGTCCTCTTTCTGTTACTTACCAGTGGGAAAAGAGAGAAACGGTAATGTAAAGAGTGTAGTTGCACTTGTTCGATTATACTTTGACTAGCAGCGATATGGCTCCTTGGTAATAGATAACCGTCTCGGTAGTACATTCCCAGACTTACGTGATGGACACGTTTGGGCCTCTTCTCGTGCGTACCAATGGTACCGGTAACACATGAGGCCCATATGGCCGGCAGCTCAGGGCTGTGAGATGTAATTGAATCTGGTCCGTGGTGACGACGACCGTGTAATACTTTCAGCTGGCCCAGCCGCACAGGGTTTAGCACATTAAATCACTATAAGAGAATCGAAAAATCTCTTACTAGTGATTTTATGAGTTAGAAGCATGCTAGCTCATTAAATCACTAGTAGGGGATTCAAATAACTCCTTACTAGTGATTTTATGAGTTAGAAGCTTGCTAGCTCATTAAATCACTAGTAAGAGATTTAAATGATTTCTTACTAGTGAATTTATTAGTTTGAGGCATGCTAGCTCATTAAATCACTAGTAAGGGATTTAAATGATTCCTTACTAGTGATTCTATGAGTTTGAGGCATGCTAGCTCATTAAATCACTAGTAAGGGATTTAAATGATTCCTTACTAGTGATTTTATGAGTTAGAAGCATGCTAGCTCATTAAATCACTAGTAAGGGATTTAAATAATTCCTTACTAGTGACTTAATGAGTTAGAGGCATGCTAGCTCATTAAATCACTAGTAAGAGGTTTAATCATGCCTTTACTAGTGATTTTATGAGTTAAAGGCATGCTAGCTCATTAAATCACTAAAAGGGATTTAAATAACTCCTTACTAGTGATTTTATGAGTTAGAGGCATGCTAGCTCATTTAATCACTAGTAAGAGATTTAAATGATTCCTTACTAGTGATTTAATGAGTTAGAGGCATGCTAGCTCATTAAATCACTAGTAAGTGATATAAATAACCTCTTACTAGTGATTTAATGAGTTAGAGGCATGCTAGCTCATTTAATCACTAGAAAGAGATTTAAATGATTCCTTACTAGTGATTTTATGAGTTAGAGACATGCTAGCTCATTAAATCACTAGTAGGTGATTTTAATAACCTCTTACTAGTGATTTAATGAGCTAGAGGCATGCTAACTCATTAAATCACTAGTAAGAGATTTGAAAATTTCTTACTAGTGATTACTGAGAGTTACTCTTACAAAAAATCACTAGCACAACTTTTTTTCTTACTTCGTGTTTTGGCATGTTTTACTAATACTAACTAAATAAATGTGTTAAATAATCAAGTCTCAGCAACACACATGACATGGTTGGGTGTGTTTTTTTTCAAACAAATGCCATAAGCTGACATTTGAAAAATCTTTATATTTGTCTTAGCGAAAATGTGGCATAAGCGCTCTAAAATTGATATAATAATGTAATCTATAGAGACATTTAGCATTATCTCTGAGTCAGCTTCCTGCTTAACCAAGAAACGTTACCTGTACAGCTAGAAATATCACAGATAATACGTTGCAGTTTGCATGAAAAGACGCAGGGATCCCTCATTGCAATCATTTCGAAAATGTTGGGCATTTGGCGTTGAGGTAGATCCACTCTAGATGCCGGAATCAGCTGCTCTGCCATGTGTTTTAGTGTGATCGTTCAGGCATAGCATTAACGAGACACACGTGATCGGCATCCTCAGTAGTTAGTTTGTGTTTTGAAGTGTTGTCGAGGGATACAAACCGGCTTGTTTTTATCATTTATTTCCATCGGATACATCATCATTATCATCAGGGGTAAAGTAGGAGGGGGGGGATTGAGGTCCCGGGCTAAGGCGGGCTTGCCTTCAGCCTGGCACAGAACGACTTAACGGGGGGAGCCGTCACAACCGTGCAAGACACGGCATTCCACTGTGGAATGGTACTGGGGATGTATGAGTGTTGGTTCAAACGGGACCAAAACAGGATCGGTGGCAGGTATCGACTTCCAGAGACCTTTGACCCACTCCTGATGACGTCAGACGTCCCAATAGATCAGTGCGCCTCGTAAAAATGGGTGAAACTGTTTAAGAAATGATATCCCTGTATATAAGTTTTATTCTGATCTTGGACCAGTTTAGCTCTTCTTCCACTGGTCGTGACAAGAAATGCAGATGATATGTGCAAAGCAGACCACGGGTCCTATAGGGACTACAACCGTTACTGATAGCGTGCATGCCGGGTGAGGAACGACGGCTGTGATTGGATGTGATTTTGATTCGATCTCTCGACCTCTAACTCCCCTAGACCACTCACGCAACTTAGAGATAAGTATGTATTTCTCGGCGGGATATGATATCTCATCTATGACATTGGAAATAACAAACCCTCGTTTGCCTTTCAGCCACATGTAGGTCTGTCCCGATAATGATGTAGAGATCCTAGTAGGGATCCAAAGGCGTATTCTTCATCCTTAAACTTATATTGGTCCCATCGGCGGTAAAGGGGTATTTACATAATTACGTTCTCGCCAATTCTAAGGATTAAGAATGTGGATAAACAACTCCCTTAAACTACCTGTTATCTCTTATATCCTGGCACACTATAAAACTCAATCATTAGTGACTATATAATGATAAGACTTTGATACTTATTTGCTGATATTATTGTCAGGGTAGGATTTTTGTGGACACATATGGGAAATCTCAAGTTCACTTCGAGTGAGCATCTTAGTTTTCCCTAAACCTTTCAATGCTTTTTACCCACGAGACACTTCTAGTTTGCCTTTACTAGTGGAACTAGGTACCCAACTATCTTTGCAAGGGATTCAAGTCTTCAAAGCTTTACAAAAGCTATGGGACAAAATCAGAGCCAGAAAGTTTTTATAGCCAAATCATGCACTCAGCACAGTAAGAATTATAAAGTAGCCCGCAGCTGGAAAAAAGTTATCTGTGATTTCAAATCAATGCGTGTTTCTACCATCATGGTCAACCAACTTATTGAAATACTTTAAACTTCCAGTCACTTTTGTGTTTATCGCCTGAATGAGCCAAGGAACTGTTGTATTTCAACGGTTTTGACGAGATGCTTATGAATCAAAGTCTTCTTTCAATTAAGGCTTCCCACAATCAAAAATACCTACAGAGCATTATAACCATGCCCACCATGGTTATCTGAATTATTCAAAGAAGCCACAGAAATAGAAAGACATAAATCATAATTTCTCCATGTTTACAGTACAGACGAAAAGATAGCTGTTATTCTCCAAAAATGATACAAACCATGCATAACCGAAAAAAAAAGTAATGTTTGTCTCTCGCAGTCACACGTAAATTCGGATTTAAATGATTTCTAACTAAAATTTGAGTAGCTACACATGCATGTCCCAAATTGTACTTATCCTGCTACTTGCAATTAGCCTCTGGAGAAGAGTCAACATTATTGTGGTCATCGTTTCAAAATCTATGATTTGATACATCCATAATCTGTACTTTGAAAGGATAATGCTGTCTGAAAAAAGATATTCAGGGCACTACATTTAACCAATCTTCACCCAAACGACTCTGCCTGAAAAGAAGCCACTGTTGGTGTCCAAAATCCAATTATCTTTCCTTTAGAGCAATGCCTAACTCCAAACCCGAAATCATACATTGTAATCTTTAGCACCCAATTAACGTCGCCTTACCCAGACTTTACGGCACGGTGCTGGGGTGTTCCTTACACTAGGTGGAATTTGGGCAGAGCTATTTAGTGAAGACTCGGTCAAAAATGTATACCAGAAGACTGGACATGTGACAATGTGTAGCAGTACTATACATGTATGTAGGGTGACATGATTTGTTTCATGTCAACTGCGCGCGGTACCCCTCTGCATCCGCTATTTTGGGTGCTTATATACAAAATCATATCTACAGTACGTTGCACGGCAATGCTACACACTCTCTCATGACCAGTCCTCTGATGCACATTCTTGACCAACTTTTCATCAAATCTCGTTGTCCAAATCCTAGTCAGTGTTTAGAACACCTCAGTACCGTAACGTGCTCAAAAGAGTTCAATGAGGTGTTTAGTGAAAAAGACAAACGTGGCAATCAACTACAGCGCACCCTCCTCAGCAGACCCGACTCTCTCGGTACGTTACCTCCCGCATCGGCCCTGCTATTCTAAGCCGGTATTCTGGCTTCTGGCGACGTCACCATCAAAACAGCTTTCAGCCAATCAGAGGATTGGCTTATGCTCATCTAGTGGAAACCGCAAAGGTCTCTGGGAAGCTATCAGCCAATCAGGTTACGTCTTACATCGCTACTTTGGGTTCAGAACAAAATAACGGCCGTTTATGCCAAATAAGGCTAGTTCATTAATAATTCATGAGCAACTGTCAGTAACGTCGCCCAAAGCCAGAATACTGACTTGGAATAGCAGGGCCGCTGCGGGAGGTAACGTACCGAGCGAGTCGGGCCCGCGGAAGAGGTTGCAACAGCGGTGTAAAAGATAGCTATCATCAGCGTGGCAAAAATGTATTCTATTCATCCTAAGGCAAATGCGTATCTACAAACAAAACATCTTCGCAATATCCGGCTCACAAAGAAAAATGCAGCTTCAAATAAATCTGCCAAGGGGCGAAAATGTTATCCTTCTATCAAAGCGTACTCGCAAGCAAAACGTATTGAAACTGCATCATATGGGTTTCATTTTTTTCTGATAACAAACAAACATATCAAGAGCAATTTTCATGAGCTTTGTTATATTACAGACCTTGAGATAACTATTGGAAAGCAGAATTTCTAAATTAGTTGAAATTCCTGTCCAGCGCTGTTCTATGGTCGTTTTTCTCAGAATGTCTATTTAAAGCCGGTGTTTTACAAACTACCATCAAATTACCACTTACAACGTACGTGTATTATTGTTGCTAACGGTGTCCTTGAAAGGTTTGTTTTGACTTTCCACACCACAAACACGTCAATCGCTAGTCTCCCCTTGGAGAATTTTATTTTCTGAAGTTGACATACTCGGTAGAGTTATCCTTGCATCTATAAAAATCATTGGTATACAGATAATTCGATTGGAAAGTAGAAATTAAGTTGAAATTCCTGTCCAGCGCTGTTCTATGGTGTTTCCCAGCATGTCTATTTAAAGTCGGTGTTTTCCTAACTACCATCAAATTACCACTTACAACGTACGTGTATTCCTGTCCTTGAAAGGTTTGTTTTTACTTTCAACATCACAAACACGTCAATCACTAGGCTCCCCTTTGAGAAATGTTATTTTCTGAAATTAACATACTCGGTGGAGTAATCCTTGCATCTATAGACACCATTGGTATACAGATAATTCTATTGGAAAGCAGAATTTAAGTTGAAATTCCTGTCCAGCGCTGTTCTATGGTGCTATTCTCAGCATGTGTATTTAAAGCCGGTGTTTTCCTAACTACCATCAAATTACCACTTACAACGTACGTGTATTACTGTTGTTAATGGTGTCCTTGAAAGGTTTGTTTTTACTGTCAACATCACAAACACGTCAATCACTAGGCTCCCCTTTAAGAAATTTTATTTTCTGAAGTTAACATACTCGGTGGAGTAATCCTTGCATCAATAAACATCATTGGTATACAGATAATTCTATTGGAAAGCGGAAATTAAGATGAAATTCCTGTCCAGCGCTGTTCTATGGTGCTATTCTCAGCATGTGTATTTAAAGCCGGTGTTTTCCTAACTACCATCAAATTACCACTTACAACGTACGTGTATTACTGTTGTTAATGGTGTCCTTGAAAGGTTTGTTTTTACTGTCAACATCACAAACACGTCAATCGCTAGTCTCCCCTTGGAGAATTTTATTTTCTGAAGTTAACATACTCGGTAGAGTTATCCTTGCATCTATAGACACCATTGGTATACAGATAATTCTATTGGAAAGCAGAATTTAAGTTGAGATTCCTGTCCAGCGCTGTTCTATGGTGCCTCCCAGCATGTCTATTTAAAGCCGGTGTTTTCCTAACTACCATCAAATTACCACTTAGAACGTTAACGTACGTGTATTACTGTTGTTAATGGTGTCCTTGAAAGGTTTGTTTTTACTGTCAACATCACAAACACGTCAATCGCTAGTCTCCCCTTGGAGAATTTTATTTTCTGAAGTTAACATACTCGGTAGAGCTATCCTTGCATCTATAGACACCATTGGTATACAGATAATTCTATTGGAAAGCAGAATTTAAGTTGAAATTCCTGACCAGCGCTGTTCTATGGTGCTATTCTCAGCATGTGTATTTAAAGTCGGTGTTTTCCAAACTACCATAAAATTACCACTTACAACGTACGCGTATCACTGTTGTTAACGGTGTCCTTGAAAGGTTTGTTTTTACTTTCAACATCACAAACACGTCAATCACTAGTCTCCCCTTGGAGAATTTTATTTTCTGAAGTTAACATACTCGGTAGAGTTATCCTTGCATTTATAAAAATCATTGGTTTTCAGATAATTCTATTGGAAAGCAGAAATTAAGTTAAAATTCCTGTCCAGCGCTGTTCTATGGTGCCTCCCAGCATGTCTATTTAAAGCCGGTGTTTTCCAAACTACCATCAAATTACCACTTACAACGTTAACGTACGTGTATTACTGTTGTTAATGGTGTCCTTAAAGAATTTATCTTTACTTACTACATCAAAGACACGTTAATCAGTAGGCATCTCTTGGAGAAATATACTTTCCTGAAGGTAACATATCCGGTAGAGTTATTCTTGCATTCTATAGACACCATTGGTATACAGATATTTTACAGCAAACAGTCCAAATATTGTTTGAAACTTGACTTAGAGCTTGCCGAAATGTTTAGTTGTATGTGTGAAGGTGTGACGAGCCTGGAGGCAGATCTCCATCTTCACTGCTACCTTGTCCCCCCATGTCCCCCCAACGACCCGGAGGTCAGGGGACTAGAAGAAGAAGAAGAAGAAGTGATGGTGTGGGCTAGAACTAAATGACCTCTATCGCCAAAAGCATGAAGATCTGCTTGAGTATCAACTAATGCGGTTTCATGATAAAAGCGCTTCGGTGGACATCAGAGTCGGCTAGCAGGTGCTGTCAGAATCCATTAAAACTAATTGCGGGGTTCGCTAACTTGAATCAAATCTGTGCTTTTATTGTCTTCTTTACACCCCCATTCCACTAGGGTGGCGACCTCATAGTTAAAGAATGAATCTTTTTACGCTTTGTGTGTTTTGTCGCCGTTTCAGTCATACTTGTACATCTTTCATGGTATTCCCATTATGAATTCAAGGGTTACACAAAATCAATACAGGTCGCAGCGAGAGCGCAGCGTGATCGACGTCAATCGGAATGGGGGCTATAATGAACATGTTCATCATGATGATGATGAACATGTGCAGCACATGGCATCTCGTATGGCATACCAACGGTTACCATAGGAAGCAGTTAATCAGGACGTTAAACTCTACTCATCAGTGCCAACAGAGAGTTAACAGCTGAAAACAGTATACGCGCTTCACGTGATGACCAACCTTGCCTATTACACCCACGTCTTTGACCTTACCACTCAACCATCCTTTGCTAAAGCCAAGGTCCGTAATTGTCAGCAGCGTTACACGATCTTCTTGTTAACTACTCCTACCATCTTGAACAAATATGTCTGTGCGTGAGGCTAGTATATCCCCGTGGAAAGGTTTTATTTCCACTTGAAATGTAGTGAATCAATTTCTCTTGTTAGGCAAATTTTATTGCACGAAAGTAATGTGGTAATACAAATCAATTAGAGTCAGCGAAACACATACAATATGCCATATATGTTATTGAATCAGCCAAATTCGCTCAGCAACAAGCATACACGTATTCTAATAATGTGCAACAATAAGTTAACTGTAGATACCTTAAAAATCGGTCCCTGATCACTGGCTTTCAAACCCTTTACCCCGTGTAACGTATGTTAAGTTCGAAAATAGGCCGCTAGCGGCTTTATATCAAACAGCAGTGCAAGTTCCGGTTTCATATCTTGTGTTCTACGCATGCTTTGTTGTGCTTCAGAGTACACAAGAGACTAGACTTGGCAGTTGGTACAGGCTGAAACCACCTAGTTTAGCACATTAAACACAGGCCTAGATGGAGAATTTTGTGTTTTTCTTGGTACCCAATCGATCTTAGCAAGAACCTGTTGACCTTAGCCTTTTTTGGGTGTACCGCTGGCAAGGATAATACAATTTTCAGTCTGACTTCTGAGTGATGATCTTCAAAACAGACTTGCTATATTTCACGCTAAAGTTAACAGATTAAGGCTTTGAACAGTTGATGTAACAATGTGTACTACATATAAATAGTGCATTTCTTTCTTTAATGTATTAATACTGTATAATCGCCAAGGCAGTTATGTTTCCAGTGCGGCGTCTGTGTGGCGCAGTGGTTCGGCTGTCAAATAATGTGACTCGGGTTCGATCCCGGCTGTGCCAAGAGACATGTCCGCATTTGCGCCCCAACGTTGTGCCCTTGGGAAAGGCACTTCACTCGTATTTCACCCTTCAGTAAGAGGGACAAGTCTCCAACAGTAGTTGTCTTCAACTGGCGGACGAGAGCAGCGCCAGGCGGGCTGGCGTTATCAAGGCGGACATTGACCGTAACAAGGTCATCCGGCAGCTCGCAGCAATCATCCCAACCAGACCCAGCACGTCTTCCTCGAATTGGTGCCGCTGGAGAAGACGGATGCCCAAAGTTTGTGGGTCTCAGATTCGCAACCTGTCATCCACCTTAAACGAATCCACGCGAATGCTACACTGTCAACCCTCCTCACTCAGGTGTAGGAACTGACACGGTCATCATACTCGATCGAATATCTGTATTTGTATCTGTACTTGCCGTATCTGAATACGAATAAAGATCACGAGTGATTGTCATACATATGTTTTCAGCGCTGTTTATGGCTATGTTTATTCATTTGTTTCCACCAGACGTCAAGAAGACGTGAATGGATCTCGAATATTCACAGATATTTTGTACGAGGGTAGGGTTGGTAAAAACGAATGTAAAGTTCGAAAATTGGCCTCTAGCGGCTTTATATCACACAGCAGTGGAAGTTCCGGTTGCCTATCTCGTGTTCTAGACATGCTTTGTTATGCTTTTTTGATCATATTTAACAGACCTTGAGATAATTTCAGTTGACGTTCCAGTGCTATTCTACGGCGTTGCCCAGCACGTCTAACCAATTAACGACGGTATTTTCCACACTACCATCAAATTACCACTTTCAACGTACACTACTGTTATTAACGGTGTCCCTGAAGGGCTTGTTTTTACTTTCAACATCAAAAACACGTTAATCAGTAGGCTCCTCTGAGAGAAATATACATTCCTGAAGGTAACATACTCGGTATCCTTGCATCTATAGACACCATTGGTATACAGATATTTCACAGCAAACAGTCAAAATGTTGTTTGAAACTTAGAGCTTGCCGTAATGTGTAGGTGTACGTGTGACGGTGTGGGCTTGCGACAAAGAACATTTATCGCCAAAATAAAATCATCAAAGATCTTCTTGAGTAACCAACTAATGCGGTTTCATGATGAAAGCGCGATGGTGGACATAAGAGCAGGCTAGCAGGTGCTTTTAGAATTCATTTATTCTTAATTAAGAAAACTAATTGCCGGGTTCGCTAACTTGAATCACACCTGTGATTTTATTGTTTTCTTTGATGAATAGTACATGGCATCTCTGATGGCATGCCAATGGCTATTATAGGAAACAGTTAATCAGGAAGTTAAACTTCGATTCACTCAGTGCCAACTTCCAAAAAGAGTTAACAGCTGAAAACTGTACTTCACGCGTTGATCAACCTTGCCTATTACAACCACATCTTTGACCTAGCCACTTTCCTTAAGATCCGTAATCATCAACAGCGTTACACGACCTTCTTGTTAACTACTCCTTCCATCTGGAACAAATATGTCTGGGCGTGAGGCTAGTATAGCCCCGTGGAAAGGTTTTATTTCCACTTGGAATGAAGTAAAATAAGTTCTCTTGTTAGGCAACTTTGATTGCATGGACGTAATACGGACAGATTTAAGTTCCTTATGCATTTAGACAAATTTTCATGCCCGTTTTTACATTCTCATCATTAAAAAGAAGTAATAACACACACATATAGTCGCCCCCCCCCCCCATTCCACTCAGGCGATCGCGCTGTGATATGAAATTTGACAGAGCGCTGAACGAATTTTGTTTAAAAAAAACTTTTCAATCCTAGTGTCTTTTTCAGTTATATTTGTACCTTTTCCATGATATTCCAATTATGAAGTCAATGGTTACACAGATTTAAGTTAGGTCGCAGTGAGAGCGCAGCGGGATCACCGTCTAGTGAAATGGGTCGGGGCCTTAGTGACATAACTGTACTGGCAAAACTTGTTTCATTGCATAACATGCGGGCTGGGAATACAGCAATGCACCTACAATGTCAAGCGTGTCATTGAATCAGCCAAGTTTGCTCAGCAACAGGCATACACGTGTTTGAATAACGTAGAGCAATAACTGTAGATACCAGACCTGAAGAAATCGGTCCTTAATTTTTGGATCACTGGCTTTCAAACCCGTAATCCCGTGTAATGGCAAAAAGTTACTACAGGATCGTATGCGTACGCATTTTTCCTTGAAGGTGAAGGATAAAACATCGACCAATCTTATCGACGTAGGAAGTTAAGTTGAACTGTGCTCCACTTGAAAGTCCATTTGGGTTGGTAGAAAGTCATTCTGAATCTGGTTGAACTGTAATTGCCAACATAAAAATTGGACTTTTTCGACTGACGTCACGTTCTTTCTCAGGGAATGAGCAAGAACGTGACGTCACAAAGACAGTGGATTGCTCATACCTTGAGAAGGACTGGAGTTGGAGAGAGAGAGAGAGAGAGAGAGAGAGAGAGAGAGAGAGAGAGAGAGAGAGAGAGAGAGAGAGAGAGAGGTTTATTCAATGTAAAAAATCCATCGCAGCACAGGTGCTGAATTGCGGCTTCTGTACACAATAATACGTCCTGCGCATATCATCAGGTATCATTACAAATTGGATAAAATTATTGATCCTTATATGATAAGGTGTCAATAAGATTACACGCAATTATAAGTATATCACAAAACACTAGCATTTAGCAGACGATCGCAACATGGTAGTGTACTGTTTAGTATGCGTTTAAGAATTGTGGTGCAAATAGATTGTACGAGCAATCTAGATATAGTATTCAATTCTCTCAAAGTTTCCAATGCTTATGAATAGATTTTAATTGTGTAATGGTTTCCAATATGTTTCTAAGTAATTATGTTACGTAGAGTGTAACGAGTCATTGTTTTAATGCGTATATCCACTGTATATCCTCTGTTATAAGGACGTAATTCGGTTGTTGTTGCCCGCGAGTTCCTTACTGAATAAAAAACCCATTAAAAACCATTGAATGCTTGATTTAAGCATGCATTCGAATGATCCTGTAGTATCACTCTTAAGTAATTGAATTTTTTGTTCCAAACAGTTTTTCTGAGTCAGAAATTAAGACTTTATGTATGAACTCGAAGAGCTACGCCATAGTTTTGGAAATGCTAGGTTATCGCTAGTGCAAAGTGTGTGACAGTGTCTGGCTGAGGAGCTAGGATACGTGTCAGTTCCCATTTCAAATGAAAGAGGGCGCTTTTGAGACCTCCAGAGCACACAAGGGGTTACATTTGGCAGTTGGCACAAATTGAAACCACCAATTTTCAGCACCGTAAACACAGAACTAGAGGGAAAATGTTGTGTTTCTAGGTACCCAATCAAAAACCTGCTGACCTAGGCCTTTCTGGGGTCGACCGCTGGCAAGGAAAAAAAATCGATCTGACATCTTAGTGATGATCTTCAAAACAGACTTGCTCAGGTATTTCACAAGTTAACAGATTGAGGCTTTAAACAGTTGATGTAAGAATGTGCAGTACATTGAATTTCTTTGTTTACTTCATTAATACTGTATACTGGCCAGAAAGATTATATTTCCAGTGCTTTTTATTAGTATGTTTTGTTTGTCCCAGCATAAGTCGAGAAGACAAGTATGGATCTTAAATATCTACAGGTATTTGATAGATGGGGAGGGTCCGGAAAAACAGGCCTAATGGTCCTCCTAGCGCTGGGGGTACGGACACTTTTGCATTGTTTAAAACAAAATATACAGGGCAAAAATAACATGCAAGGGTGGGGGGGGTGTCAGAAGCCTAGGTGGCTTTTCTTGGACCTCCCCTCGAAACTTGACAATAGGAATTATATCATATATTGTATATAACTCAAAACTAACTAAAGGAAGATTAACGATAGAAAATAAGTTGAACTTATACCGTAAATCTTAATAAATGAATAGATACGAGGAAATACAAAATGGATTTTAAGGTATTAAACATAATAAGGTACGCTAATATGATCAATACTAAACATAATTAACAAATTTTGAAACAGTAGACCAGAAATTAAACAAAATATTAACCATCAAATACCAATAATCAAATATTGAAGGAAAATAAGGAAAATAAGGAAAACAAACAAACTGGTGAAAGTACGGACAATTTTGCATAGGCCTTATGCAAGAGCTTATCTTGCTGAAATACGTCAGTTCACGTTTGAAGTGCAAGGTGGCGCTTTTGAACTGCCCAAAGCACCTACAATGCTGTGCATTTTTACACACATTATCTCTGCACCTTCCAAACAGTTCCATATTAAAGCTAACAACCTTTCATTCAGAATTTCATCCGTGGAGGCTATTAGAAAGTATACAGATACTTAAGGCAATGTTCAAGTTAGATAATAATCATAATTCATAATCGACGATGTAAAGACGTAGATACGCGTAGGCCGGTGCAAATGGACAGCTCTATGTAACTACTATCTCGTTGCCAAGGTTTTTAATCCCATCAATATGTGCGTACGTCAACCATAATTGTCTGTTTCAATCAGCACTCTTATAGCGCGGCAGTTCAGGTACTTTTCTACAAAGTGTTTACCAAATGGCGCGCTTGAACGATCCCTTAAAGCCTGTCAAGTCCTCTAACGGAATTTAGCTCGATAGAAAGCGAGGGAGATGTCTTGTTTATATTAAGGCTTAACCCCTGAAAGTTCAGGGGTTAAGAAATAATACCAACCTCCTTTAAGGATAATGTATGGGGCTTAAGGTAATGGAAATCTTGAGAAAATAAAGAGTGTAGTCAAGTTCAGGGATGTAGGCGTGGTGGGGCTTTGATCTTTTGAAGAAGGGCAGGGACCTGCATTGAACCCGAGTCTGTACGTGCACTGCGTAGAATAAATAGAGGGTAACTTGTGTCAATGGCCTTTTATTTTGTAGGTTATTCGTGGTCGTTTCTATTTTCTATTCTCTACTAGGACATACGAAGTAAAGTAACGACGTGGACGCATTTCTGTGTCGTCCATTTTTTTTAGTCAGAGCCAACAGTAGATAAGGATCTAAAAAGCCTTTTTCGTAACAAGCCACCGGTTTTTGTAAGACATACACACGACTTACTTACATCTTACATCTTCCCCAGGTAGGCCCGCAGGGCCTGTCAGTTGAGAAGCCTTCTCCACTTTTCCCGGTCATGGAAGACCCCATCTTCTTCTAGTCTGTCTAGTCTGCCCAGTCTATGCTTTGTTAATATTTCTTGTATGTTGTCCTTCCATCTTTTTCTGGGTCTACCAAGAGGGCGCTTGCCTGTTGGTTTGTACTTGAAAGCAATCTTTGCGATCCGTTCATCTCCCATTCTTTCGACATGCCCTAACCATCTAAGGGCTGCTCTTTCTATGTCTTCCTCTATGGATGTTGTTCCAAGAATGTTTCTTAAGTGGGTATTTCTCAGTCTGTCCGCTCTCGTCTTTCCTAGCATGGTGCGGATCACTTTCATTTCTGCAGCTTGTAGTCTGCTGATATCTTTCTTAGTTAGCACCCAGGATTCGCAGCCAGGATACACACGACTACTCCAAGAATTTAGTTATCGGCCCTACGACGATCATACAAAGAATACACATTCTTTACAGGTCCTACGTCGACAATACAAAGAATGTGGCGACCATACAAAGTAGACCTGGCCCTACTGACAAAATCCTGAGCCACAGCTGACAATCATCTCCAGGAAACGTAAAAACTGAATTGATCATAAGGTAAACAGTTTTAATCGCTTACAAAGTCGAAGTAAAGTGAAGACTGCTAACAGGGTGTTATTATCTATGTTAAACAGTAAATACGCCAGCTACAAAGTTGTAGTTTCCAGATGCTTGATACCTTAAAGATCCTATCTCACTGCACCTGCGACACGTTGGCGACATCACTGTGACCTACATTGGATTTGTGTTACCCTTGACTTTATGATTCAAAAATCATACAAAATGTGCAAATATTACTAAAAAGACAACAAAGCACACAAATCGTTAGTTTTTATCTATGAGATTCGTTAATGGCGCTGTCAAATCACTCTGTCGCAGCGAGGTCGCCATGGCCGACGTATCGCGGGTCCTGTGAGAAAGCTAGGACTTCGAGATGTGTCCTTCGAGTTCATTCGTCTGTCAGTACTTGTCTGTATTCCTTCCTTTTGGTGGACCATCATTCAGAGTCAGAGTCAAGGCTATGTTATCTTGAGTGCTGCGTTTCCCTTAATGAAAACATTCACGTTTGCAATATCCGCTAGGTGGAAGTCAATGGAGGTCATATCTGTTCGAGCGAAGTTCAGCGACCTTTCAAACGCAACCAGCGAGAGAACCAGTACGAGTGTCTAAATGGGAATGTTAGCTTATATTTGATAGTCTACACATTCAGTCAACTATGGAGTGAAACATATTCATTTTCTATAGACATCCGTGCGATTCTCCGTGGTGTACTAAATTGGCCGACAGGGGACTTGGGCAACCTGTCGCAAGACGAACCAATTTGATTCGTGTAGAAAAAAATCCTTATTTTCAAGACTGATAAATTTGTGAGCTCAAAAGTACCATCGTACTCCAGTGTCATTGGCTGACGTCACAGAGATGCAACTAACAGAACTAAGGAAGCCTGAAGGAAATTTGCGAAACGTCCTCTCCTTAAAAGGATGGCAAACCACATTTCGTCTATTTTTGGCGGGCCAATTTGCCTTCCTTCGAGTCTTAAGAACTGCGCGAGTACGTGCGTGTGTGTCTGGAGAATTCTATCACTTCAACCGTAACCACCGCTGGCAATAACTCAAGAACGTTTCATATTCTCTCTCTGACGTCTTACATTACCTATGATATACTACACAAGACCAAACACGGGTAACTCAAATGCATCATCAATTTGTTTCATTGCTGTTGTGGGTATAGGATTTATAGCCTTGTGTTGATTAAGTACCCACAAGATTTGACCGCTACATCATACAACGATTAGTCATCAACTTTTAATATCCAGTTGATGATGCGTGACGGTATTGGCTTGCAGTGCAGTACATTGAAGACGTATGTCATAAATTCGATCAGGAAAAAACTTATGTCTCGGGTCGTTAACTTCGCTGTCGTATACGTCGTTGTACGATTTTTCTGCTGTACAATTTTCAAGCACGCTGTGACAGAACCAACCACCGACAAGGATCTAAGGCAGCCTTTTTCGTAACAAAACAGCTGAAATTTGTATGACACATGCATGACTTTACCAGGAATACCTAGGTTTTTGATAGTACGACGATTTCACGAACCATGATACCGGGCCCTTAAGCCCCGGTTACACAGGGCCGAACATGGCTCCCGAATCACTCCTAACCATGGTCGGGAGAAACTTAAACGTTTACGGTTGGACCCATGCAGACAAATGGGTGTAGGATTGAATTGTCGGGAAAAGATGCAGAATACTCGAGAAAGCTCGCACTGAGTTTGGAATTAGCGTTAACATTATCATCATTCCAGGATTCTGTTCACTCAAGGTGGAACCCCAATTTTGAGCGGCATGTCAGGTCACTTTGTCTCGAGTCAGTCATGGCCATGTGTGGCCCAGGTTGTTGGCACGATAGTCTTACCACCTTGTCCGTGCTTGGTCGCCTCGTGGTCGCCTCTTGGTCGTCTCGTGGTCGCCTCTTGGTCGCCTCTTGGTCGCCTCTTGGTCGCCTCTTGGTCGCCTCTTGGTCGCCTCTTGGTCGCCTCTTGGTCGCCTTTTGGTCGCCTCTTGGTCCCCTCTTGGTCGCCTCTTGGTCGCCTCTTGGTCACCTCTTGGTCGCCTCTTGGTCGTCTCTTGGTCGCCTCTTGGTCGCCTTTTGGTCGCCTTTTGGTCGCCTTTTGGTCGCCTCTTGGTCGCCTCTTGGTCACCTCTTGGTCTCAACACCAAGTATCGAGCACAAGTATCAAGGAAACAGACGACGGAGGCTAGGTATAGATATAGGTTCTAAAGCCATATATTTTGTGCGTTAAAACTGTTAAGTCAACAAAACACACAACGCGTAAAAGAATGTTTACTAAGAAATTCGCTGGGCGCTCTGCCAAATCTTAGGTCGCAGCGAGGTCGCCGTCCAAGTGGAATAAGGCTATACGTAAGCTAGAGTCACCAGAGGGTTACATGCTGGTAGGCATGAGATGGGGTTGCTGACAAGACCTCGTATCTTGTTACGTCTCAAAGTTCGTCCTTGATTTCGTATTTCCAGGCGGGCTTGTTTGGCTGGCCTTGAGTTCTAATGAGCAGGAATTTCGCGGAGGTACAGCATCGGTCGTTACGACTCCTTCAAATTGCATACATGGGTAAATCTGAATTTGACGAATTTCCGTCGCTAAGTTCCACCATTTCAACTATTTCCCCTCATTAGTAGACATTCACACGATGTTGTTTAGGGAGGGTTCGTTGGTGATCTCAACGAGAGGGTAGACATAGGATCGTATGTCTTTCAAGGTCAGCCTACGTAATCAAAATGGCGACTAGCCTGTGGTAGTACGTCGTCCACAATCTTCTATACACAACTCTGTCATTGTGCAACCCATCCTAAACTAGCCTTATATGAGGCAGGGTATGTCAAAATCACGTGAAGCCAACAACATAGTTTGGTCGTCAAATGCGGCGTCTCGTGACTTTTTGCATTTATATTCTTGATACCTTCCAAGTGCGATGTCGCTATTCTACAATGGTACTTTCTATATTTCTGGCTTCAGATGAACTTGAGACTTTCTGCCACCTGATAGGCCAGGTTATGTCGGACACTGACCTCCGCGGATGTTAGGAGAGGAGATTGAGCTGACACCTCTCATTGGTTGCTTGGCAGCCGCCATCTTGATGACGCAAGTTGTACCCCCTGAAAATACCAGGTGATCCTTATGTCCCATAATCTTGGACATGACAGATAAATCTCAAACCTTCTCTTTTTACGAGGAGCTCACTGAGAATCAGAGCCGTGTGCTGACGTTACATACTAAGCCACTTTCTGCGACGGTGCGTCATCTTCAGTGTGAAACATGAGTTTGAATTTCAACTTGCCATGGTAGCCAACGATCCGCATCGTGACGTTGTTATGAAGGAAGTCTCAGACGACCAAGCATAAAAATTTCTCATAACCGCCAAGAGAATGTTTAATTAATCTCAGAATTCAAGATGGCGTGCAATGAAGAATGAGTGAAAAATATTTCACGGTAAATCAAGTGACATTGAACCAAAACACAAATTCTTCAGTGCTTACATGGTTGCTACTGTAACTAACAGCCGGTAAAAGCAAATCTTCCCTTACATAATTGATACTGACTTCCATACGACGTCCCATTTAAAAATGCATTAATTAAGACACCGTCTGTCCTGAAGATTTTCCACGCAGGGAAACATAAAACCTCCCCAACTATCCCGCTAGGAAATAGCCGCACGTTTCACGTCATTAAAGATATATAGCTCCCTTCTTGGAGGCTTTGGGGCTTGCTAAGGGAGCAGAATTTCAAGCTTGACGAAATGTGAGTGATGTAGAAAGTGGCGGCTATCTATCCATTACGACACAAGAGGAAACTCTGTGAATTCGCAAGTGTGTTACTGACTTTGAACGATGTCAGTTGTTTTGAGAAATATGCTACAAATATTAATACATGTACCGTGGGAACAAAACAGATGTTAGCAGCATACAGATAATGGAAGTTACGAATGTGACGATTACAATATAAGTCTTAACTGGAATCCTGTGCCCATTGATAGTCAAATCATAATTTCAGTTTTATTTTGACGACGTTGCTGTTGCTGGTGGCAACAGATGTCTTATCAGACGTTGAAATTCTATCATTTATGTTTTGTTTCTCACATTTAATTGTTATGTAAATACTTATTAGGAAACATAAAAATCGTGTCTCTGGGCCACACCGTCTCCCTGGAAAGGGTTAACATTCTGAACACTGAATCTGACTACTTAATGAGAGGAGAAAAGGAGGCCATCTACGTCAGGGCACAACCGGGGCGGGGGGCGGTACTGACTTCCGACAAACTTTGACCTAGTGCTGACGTCATACGTGCGTAATCACGTGTCTACAGCACTTGTGTCAATTAAACTTCCGGAGGGTGATTTTTTTTTATTAGTTGGAGAACCGTTTATTTCTCGTTATGTACTAATCAGGACAATTTCAGAAAATACAATGAACTAAATGACGTCATGATGGCGTCATATTAAGTCAAATCGATACCAACGTTATTGGCATGATTTGAACATGCGCATGTGCCGTCCTCTACACGTACAGTTTTAGTGGCCATGTAGCACATAGCCAAGCCTGCTCTGGACGTGGACAACATCCTTGAATCTTTGTTCGCGAAGCCATGCCGAGAACTAGAGAGAGAGGAGTTTAGGAGTTAACATCTACTAACATAATTCCACCAGGCCAGGGTACATAATTCCGCCACTTTGAAAAGATACGTCCAAACAGATCTCCAACCCAACGTCCCCCAGTATAGTGCATTCCTGTACATCTAAACTGTGCATACCTTGGGGGTGCTGCACTAGAGTATTCTCAAACCCACTGTTTTCCAAAGTAGTGGATTTATGTAACCCGGCGAACTAATGTAAATGGTGGTTACAAAGCACGGCGTTAACACCCCCCCCCCCCGTCTCAAAAGGGTTAATAGCAGCATAGGTCCATTAGAACCATATGTATTTTGAACTTGAATGGTGTTTGATTTATGTGTTGACTCGGTCCATCTACAGCACTCCGTGATCAATTCCCGTACGCACAGTGTAAATCAATACATCTGGATTGAAAATCGTCTCGCTTGTTGTTCTACAGGTAGGTCAATTTATGGCAAGGTAAATCATTTCGCCTATACATACATCATACAGACACGTAAGAAGTCTTTTGTTCATGTAACAGCAATCGAGCATGTCTTTTTACTCCAACTCTAATGATTGCAAACACGGTGTTTAAAGATATTTCACAACATGAAGAGAGTAGAGTTTTATTCCCTTAGCATTTGGATACGCCTTGTTTAGAAGAGAGACTGGGAGGGAGAGAGAAAGTGATAGGGGGATAGAGAGAGAGGGAGAGAGGAGAGATAGGGAAAGAGGAGAGAGAGAGGGAGAGAGGAGAGAGAGAGAAGTAGAGAGAGAGAGATACTAATCATTATCAATGTATGCTGATATTTGATCATGCATCTCGACATTTATAATTAAAGTAAAACAATTGGCATACATATATCAACGTTCATGTCAGACTCAAGTGCTCATTAACGTTACATCTTAAAACACAGAAAGATGAGCATTATGGTTAACGTTACTCCCTCCTATTAATCGGTGAAAGATGTTTCCTTGGTTTTTGTTTTATCTAATTAGTCCTTGTTTACAGAGTTCACAGCCATGCGCCAGAAGGTACTGCTGGTAGTGTGTTGCTCCAAGAAAACCCAGACTTAAACCTCAGGATCTCACTCCACGGCCAAGACCGCTAGTCAAAACAACAGCGGACCAGGAAATGATTTGGTATGCAAACCTTGAACGCTGCTGGTGCAAAACATATACTTACTCTATCCTGTGTTGACGTCAGGAGCCCGCTGAAGTCTAACAGTTCAGTACGCGCATATGTAGGCGTCCATCCGTCATTTTGGGGCGGAGCCTTTCTCGACGTAGGCCGCATTCGCAACGTCTCCTGTACTTGACTGCCAATTTGACTTCGACAAGTAGAGTCGTGCAGAGGGCGGCTTCAAGTGTTTGGCGTCTTGAGCCTTGCGTTTAGAGGGTTAGGGGACTATGCTTTAACATTCTTTCCGGCGATCTTCTAGGTATGCAAGGCGGACGGCAAAAGTAGTAGGTAAGCTTCTTTCACTTTTCACTATAGCCCTGCTATTTTGATAATTCTGTTACAACCTTACCAGTTTTAAAAGGGGTGGTGATAAATTTGTATACTTTAACATAAACAATTTCCTTGTGGGATTTTTTACAAGGAAACAGTGCTTCTTCAGATTAACTGCATCGCTTTTCCAAGAAGTATTTTTTTTAATGCACCCCATCGGAATGTATGGCGTCATATCTTCCACTCAACCATACCAACTCTGCATGGCATGAAAGGTGTTCAACCCTTCGATGGCGCCACCCTAATCTCAACTGTCTGAAAGGGCTTGTAGCCTTGGCTCGGGCCCTACAGACGCCATGCAGCCTTGGCCCGTACGGATTCTTTACTTTATCCCGCAGCGTGCACAAAAGAGTACCAGCTTTTGTTTACTCGCGAGCCCCATGAGAATGATGCTTTACCTTCCAGCAAACCTTGTCCCTGCCAGCTGCTAAACTAAACGGGCTAAGCCGTGCGCACGTTTTTGTACAAAAAGGGGCTTCTTTCTTGGACTTGTTTGCCAAACGGCCAGAGAATTCAGTAAGCTGCTTCGTTTCGCTCAGTACAAACAAACTTCCCATCTATGCGTATGAGCCAGCATGCCGACGCGATAACAGAAATAAGGCTCACCGCAGACTAGTCCTGTTGAAAGTGTTGGTGAGATCTAGATTACCGTCATTTTTTTGTCCGAGATATCAGCATCTAACAGAAATGCACTTAGCTTGATATGAATTAAGTCTCATAACGGCTTTACAATGTGATTTTCTGATTTTCATTCTTACCTGCTAGCTTTTGATGATAAAACATGTGGACGGCAGCTTGATGTAAATTTCCCACGCGTTTTACGACCTACATGTACGTCGTAACAAAGCTTGTTCAAACATATACGTAAGTGCTGTCCGGGATACCATTAAATAATAAAGGGAAGAGATATGATCTACGTGTCCCACATGCATCGTTAAGAGGCCCTGCGTGACTAGTGATCATTGTATACATTTTGTGTTAGTTGGCAATCGTACCCAAAAAAACTCATGTTTCATCAATGTGATAAACTAACGACACTCATATGTATCGTTGAAAGGTTTTGTATCACCGGAAAGTAATATTGTTTAGTTTTTGTGCTAAAATGTTTGAACACCAGAGATGATTCAATGGTCATCATAAAGTTCGCTAGTTATTATATTCAGGGCACTATATGTATATTTTGCCAGACCATTCCTGTGTTAGAGCCTACAGATCATTGATTGAAGCCGAAAACTAGAGTTTTCAGACCTCATATCTTGATTTGAACTGGGATTATCTAATGTGGCACATGAACATTTAAAAACAACAACGTTTCCTCGAAAGCAGATTCCTTGCGCAAGATACAAATATCTGACGACGGGCTATTAAGAGTGTCCTTTGACGTTTATAATGATTGTCAAGCTCGGGCCTATTTCAAACACATTAACCAACCAGCACCAGAAGTGCCAAAAAGCTTGAACCTTAAGCATGAAATGTCCTGTGTGTTTTTTTCTGTATCAATAATATATTGTATTTCAAACGAAGCTTCTGATGGTTCAACTCAAAAGTACTTTGAACAAACTTAATCGTGTCACAATTCTTTTAATTCAATCAACATGGGATTTAAATAGTGGGTTAGAACTTACATTTCTTCAGAGAATCGTAGTTAGTTACTTGAAATGTACATGTTACTTGAAATGTCATCTAGTTACTAGTACTTGTTATTCTGGCATTTCATGTAGGTTCTCTGTCATATTTGTATGTCAGTGGGTTAAAGGCGTGGGTTTGGGGCTATGTGGGTGAATGGCTGTTAATGGGTCTGTATGGTTTTCTTTAAGTGCGTAGGTGTCGGATGAATTAAAAAGAAGTTTGACTTTTAGGCCTCCAGGCGGCTTCCCATTGTACTGCAGTAGAACGCCCCGTATCAATTTCTTTCGAATTTGGTATGGCATTTCAAGCCGTATACAAGTCAATAGTTGGTGAAGAGGCGTGGTAATTGTTAGCGTGGGTGTACACTTCTCACCAACATACAGTTTTAAGAAGGCGATTCTGAGTAGGAAGATATGATTGTGCTTTAGTGGGTAATAAAAGGGCTATTGCCCTTTTCAAGTGCTGCTTGTATGTATACTTGGCAGTCTTGTGTAATGAAAGCGTGGCAAGTGCTGCAGATAAGTATGGTGATATAACCTAGCAGTTGCATCGCTTGTGTAACACTGCATATAGCATCCCTCTTGGATTTCAACCACTTCTGAGTAGGTGTTACCGAAGTTACTTGAGAAAGCAATATTCATTTTAACCAAATCTGCTTCCCATCATATATGCATCATTCCTTAATGAACCCTAAATTACAGTTTCAGAAACTGTATATACTGGGCTGAAAATTGAGCTTCTGAACTAGTTCTTTTCCCGTTCACTTCCCGGCATTGAATTTATGGCAAGTTTCCCTTGGGTCAAAAGGCTAGTACAAGCCCTGATTTTGTGCATAGTATGTTTTTATTGGGGTCGACGGAAAGGAGGCCTTTTTATTGCAGCGATATAAAGAGATTTGAGGTGATTGAGCGATGAATAAGACTTTAATGGCATACTTCCCCAAGTTGTTATGAACTTGCCCTTTCCAATTTAGAACTACGTGGCAGTTATTCCCATGCATGAAGTTGACAGGATTACCCTGTCTGCATTAGGTATAACACAGGGGATTAGAATAGGGTACGGATTAGCGTGCTTCACCTTTGACCCTACCAATTTATCACTCAATACGAGCTTTCATCTTTTTGGGATGGCCTTGATTTCCTGATTACTGCCTCGCTGCACCGTGTGATAAAGTAGGTTTTGTTAGGAAACCAGGGAGCCCTAGAGTGGCATGTAAACTACAATTATCGGCGTTGAGGGACCCCTTTAAGTAGACACCCACGTCAGAAGCGGAGAAGGCGTACGATTAGGTAGTAAGTTCATGTTAAACATACAAGATAAGCAATGCTCGAACGGGTTAATGGACTTTCAAAGCAATGTCAAGGGCAATCCTGTTAAATCAAACAATTGTAGTTACCCTCGTAAAGAGGGTTATTTTTTAGGTTGCGTTTGTGGTTTTGTAGTTGAACAGCTGCGGATTAATTGTCATGATATTTCATATTTGGGTAGGTCTTGAAATTATCCATTTTTGACAAAACAAACACTCCTCTGAACTGCAGCAGACCTTCCCATGTTTGTATCTGTTGTCGATCTTTCTTTTATTGTAAATAGCTACAGGAAAGAAGGTACATACGTTTGGCCCTCCTAGCAGCTTTCTTCTGATCTACATGGACTTTTGCTGCATTGCCTATTTTAGCTCAAGAATGGGTGGAGCTTTTCTCTTGATTTCTTATTCGGATGCCTTGATAATTATGATTTTACTCCTTGTGGTCTCAATTTTCATTACGTAACACTACCCCTCTACTTCTGAAAGATAAGTGCCATATGGCTAGCCATATATTGCCTATCTGTCGTACGATTGTTTGCCAAAATTTAATTTTCTTTCAACTTGTAATTGTATAAACGCCACAACATGCCCAACATATCGATAAACATCAATTCGCCCGCAATGTTTTTAAACGTAAAACGTAGCACCAATTACTTCAGAGTCTTCTTTTGGTGGATGCTTTGGGATGACGTGGACATAATTTATGTCAGTTGTATAACGTTCCAAGGTTGGTAGGGCGTTGTCCGACATTTCCGAACCAGAAACAGCTTGAGTCGAACGGCCCCTAGAGTGAAGTTTGCGTGTCCCCTTTATCTTTCCACTGGAATGCAAATGTTAGGTAAATGTCAGCGCTAGGTTTGCCTTCTGGGGCTTTCTTGACCGATAGGGAACAGACGGTAGCGGTAGTGGTAGAAGGCAAGGCCTCAGCTCCAGTCAGAGTTGCGTCGGGCGTTCTACAAGGAACTATTTGGGGACCATTACTCTTCCTCTTGTAGGATTCCGATGGGACGAGTTCGGTAAGGGGAGGTTTTCGACATGACCAGCTTGATGACAGGCGTTGACAATCCTTTTCAGCTTTGCGTGAGTAACAACTCATTTTTCTCTGTTTGAACCGTATTAAAGGTCGTCAATGAAATATTAGGACAATTTTCGATGGCAATGTTCTGGCAATTTTCTTTACGTAGTAAGTTGCATGGTATTGGCCATTGTATAACAATATTCTTGGGCGTTGTTGCAACATAATGGTATATCAGTAATGTGTAAGACAAAATGCTGCCAGTTTGTTTACATCCAGCTAACGTGTATTTATCGCTACCACCAGGAAATGAGAAGGATAATAATTTAGGTTGCTTTAGCGCTCTTTGTCAATGTAGAAAATGTATTATGATCAATGCAAATGTTCTGAAACGTGACTAAATTTCAATAACATGATAATTTTGTTATGCAGAATGTTGTCAGTGCTGACGCCAAAATCCGGCAGTTTAGTGTCTTTAAGCTACCTTTTAAAAAACTTTAATGAACGTAAGCTGAAAGTTAGTTGTATTTCCTCGCTGTTGTGTCACAGGAAATAACGCTTTTTCCTGGTTTAATATTCGACTGTGCACACAGAAATATTGAACGGTGAAATTTGAGCAATTATGAATTTGCAGTTCATATTTGTATTCCCGGAGATGTTTCGACCTTTGACATCAAAGCGCTACCGGCGTAACCTGTTTAGAAAAAGGAGCTCCGGTATGTGATGAGATCATTGGGTAGATGAGGAAGTAAGGAAGTAGAAGAAAAACACAATGATTATCTTGGGATTCTACAACGATCTTCCTGCTGAGATGCTTACAATTTCGCCAGAAGCAAGATACCTTCCCCTACAGTACTTATTTCAAGCGTGGAGAGAAGCCTGAGTGTATGAAATGCAATCCCCCATGGATTGTCACGGTTAAGTAGGTTTGCTGTAAAATTAAAGTAGAAGGGAAATTAATGAACTTGGTGATGAAGTGTAACGAAGTGTAATTAAAGGCTTGTCGAATGTAAATCATTGGTTGTTACAAAGGAGCTTAGCACTTAAGCTCTATGTAAATGCAAAGCATTCTAATGTTTTGTACCTACAATGTTCAACATACTTGAGTGTATATACTTATATGAAGGATTCAGTCAATGGCTTCAGAGTGCGAGCAAATGATGTGCCCTCCATCGCATTGCCTACTATTTTCACCATCATTACTTCACAATTTTTCTCCAATTCATATCACCAATGTCACGGGGGCTAGCGCTAGCAGCCATTAGTATAAACATTCAAACTCAGTCACTATTACTGCGACGTTATTGGAATTTTCGAGCCAAATCTACCAGGAACGTTACTTTTTATTGGAATATACCAAATTGCAGATACAGTGATGGAGATTATTAGACATCCAGATACAGTTACTCAAGCAACTCGATATTTTTTCTTTGAAACAGTCAGATGTTTCAGACAGCATCCGTTGCCTTTCGTCCGTGACTAAAGGGAAGAAAGCGGATGCTGTCTCAAACGTCGGACTGTCACAGTAACTGTTTTATGGTGCAAAATTGCAGATGTTTATAAACCCGATTTGCACGTACTAACTGTATCTAATCAACACTTCTGTAGTACGGAAGTTTGCCAGCATGGCGCCGGAAATTTCATTGATGCAGCCGACGGTATTAAAGGTTTCTCTCCAGGGTGCTTCCTGTAAAACAAATGTCATGAGGCAACCGTGCTTTGTCCGTTACTTATTAACTGCCCCTCGCCGTACGTTCAAAGTTGTCATGCATTTTTAAGCTTTTCCCGTCAATGATATTGTCGTGCGGGGGTCTAGTTGTTCATTGGTGCCATACAAAGGGTCTTTGGAAATATATCGTCTCACATTTTTAATATTTGCGAAAGTATACATTGTTACTGTCTCATAAATCGACGACTGCCATACTGATTGCAAGTTTCAAACTTATCCAATAAAGCTGATCAGGGTATCACAGTTTATGACAGGAGTTATGTGAGGTACCGTTATCATCAAACACAGGCCTTTAATTTAGAGAGCTAGGCAAACATGATGAAAATTACATAGATGGATGTGGTGTACCATCAACAATTTTTCTTCTACCTTGTCGTAATTTCTTGAAATTTGTTAGAATCATTACTGAATTAAAAGCGGATAAATCAAATACAAGACATCAAAATACTTAATCAGGCAAAGAAATTGAACCGAAGACAACGCTTGTTTAATATCACCTAGCGTTCTATTATCCAGGGCCATGTCATAACAATGTTTTTTCCTTAAATCCACTTGGCGATAATACAGTAACGACATCCTGTTTATTCTATCTATTTCCATTTATTGGCTGGTTAAAAAAAATAGTGAGGCTTTAGCTCTCTTCCTGTTTACATCCGTCCATTTGGTACGTACAACACGAAACAGCAACCACGGGAGCATGTTCCTCGAACCGTAAACTTGATGCGACTTCTAGCTGATTAGTACACAGCCGGCCTTCCAAAACATGAACCCCCTCATTACATACAGCCTTTACCACAGTAATCACTGCTAATGTTTTCCAACCAGAAAGCGTATAATCAACGGAGTGAAACCTTGAAACTTTGAAAGACTCTATGGCGATTTCGTGATAATCAATTCAGCTGCCTGACATTGTAACCTTGAATTACCAGGATGGGTTACGGCCACGCCATCGCAGCATATGAGGTACACGGTAGGGTTGACCTTTATCCAAGAAGGTCACGGTAGAGCCCTGCTTGCAGCCCTGTAAATGGCAGTGTATTTCGGAGCTAGGAGTAGACGCTACAGATAATGGGCAATCTTAGGCCTTGTAGACGCACTTCATTGCGCCTGTATTGGCCGGGGATATGGCACTGCGTGCAACCTGTGAATCGACATTATCAAGCTGCAAAATGTTGCAGTCACGACGTTTGCGGCAAAATTGTCCTTTAATTAGAGGTGGAAAATGTGTTACAGAAATAGATGGTCTTGTAGATGGAATTCATTGCGTCTACATGTACATTAGCTTGAGGTGAAAAAGTTCCAGGCAGAATAATTTTATACATAGCTTTTGAATATGGTACAACGTTTGCTGCATGAATTGTTAATCTGTGAATAACAATTTGTTGCAAATGCAGAAAAAGTCTGCAGGAAAACGAGTCAGTAATGCAATAAGGAGATAGCCCTCAATGGGACAACATTGTGGCAAGATACCTAGCATATCAACATAGATATTTCATCAATCACAGCGCCACAAGTCGTTAAAAAGTACATGAAACTATCATTTATTACGGCCACACATATATAAAGCACGGCATGACTTTGCGCACTGCACTTCGGACACATACCATAACCAGACACCAGGCTAGTGATGATAAATGTTCTGACTAAGTTTTATCCAATAAGTGTGCCAAGGGCCATTATCTAATTTCTCTGTTATTTCCGTGTCATTTGTACACACAAAGTTTGAATGCAGCAATGTTATCATCCTAGAAGTCCTGGCGCCTGTCCGTCGCTCTATAAGATTACCCATTGTTACTCATCTATTTGTGTGAATCATCAATGACAAGGACTGCGACTTGAACAATGGGGGAGACCGAAATAACCAGCTAGGTCATCAATAAGACAGGCGTCTCCTAAAAGCCGTGACCACACATCACCACAAAGTGAAAAAGTGGAGAAATTGGTGTCGGCAGAAGGTAATGACGATTCTTGTATCCACCATAGTTGAATCATAGACGTTAGATATGTCTGAGTGCGAGTGGATAAATTTTGCATGACGCGACACTAGAAACTCGTTAAAAGTTTTCGTCTGTGAGCAACAATGTTTTTTTTGTCGATATCGGCTGTGGACAAAATCTTTGATACCTGAAACCTATAGATTCACTTAAGATTTGTATTACCTTTTTCTTATTAAAAAATGATACGTTGGTCAGCTGACAATCATTCGAAGATCCCCTGAAATATTCACTCTTTCGAACTATTCATCGGTATTCGTGTGGGTATAGACAAGAGCGATATCTAGTACCGTTTTTCTGTATGTGTTATAATTCAATGTTGTTACAGTTTATTGATCTTCAAGCTGTAAATTCTTACCTCTCTTCTTCCTTCGCCCATGCTTTTAGACAATCCCTGCCTTAAACAATCATGAGTGAAAAACATGTCATCTTATTATACCTGTGATCGTGAAGTATGTGTTGTAGATTCATATGGTCTTGTAGTTTGTTCACATTGATCTTCAAGCTCGATTCTTCCCTTCAATATTCCTTCGCCCATCCTCTTTATCCAATCCTTGAACATCCTGAGTGAATAGTTATATGACCGTACCGTGAAGGACACCTCCAAAGTTCCCGCCAGCAAACCTTTAACCTAGAATTCGGACCGTTTGATATTCAAAACCACTCTGCGTTTCCAGTGAAAATGATTGACGTCATTCCCACATTCGAAGATTCAAGGCATCACTCCGAGCGATGCTAAAACCGGGTAATCATACAATATAAGGTAATAACCACCGAATGGAGTTTAACCGCCTTGCCCTTGGAAAAATAGGTCAACTGTGATCAAACACGAATTGAAGTGTAGCTTTACATAAATCCTACACTAGAAGATCAACTCCACGTAATCCGGTAAGTACGGTGGGTGCCACGCATCGCGTTACTTTGACACTGATTTAAAAACCTACTTTCGTCTGAGGAACAAAATGAGAAAGAGGAAATTGCTCTTGCCTTCGACTTTTCATTCCTACGGGACCTATATTTTGTTCACTTACAACCCATTTCTTCTAGAGGAGCGTTATCAAAAAGGCGAAGACGCCAATTTGCAATCCCGCAGAATATAACCGGAACTTAGTCATTATAGCAATGTTTCTGCCAAATCGTTATACAAATTGCTAGGCAAACGTGTTTTACATCCACTAGTTGCCACAATATCTAGGTCAACAATGACTCATCTAGTAACAGAGAATGCATTCTCGTAAAAAGGGGTCAAAATCAACCGTATTTGAGGGCACTGTACCAAAACATGATTGCACAAATCTGACACCTTCACAGGGTTAAGTGTGCTACCTTATATTGTTGTCAGGAAATTGCTTCCAATCTCGCCTGGGATGTATTGGGCTCCCGGTGGGAATGTATCCGCCGTTTGTAGAGCCTATATTGAGATGAACAGAGGGCAGTCCATAATGACCAGGTACACAATACAAACGGTGTAGATCCCTTTAAATAGCCCTTTTAGACATGCTTATTGTATAACATGAATATCGGATTACGTCAAACTAGAAATACCGACATGACAATTCGGAACACAGTAATGTCCCTTTGCTATGCATAAGATCTAAATTCCCTGGAAGGATATTATATATTTGAGCATATTGGAAGTCACGCTCTTTTCTATTGCCTCACATTTGATTTTGTTCATTACTGTGTATCAATTGCAAATGTTTTGTATCACTTTAGATTTTATTCATTACTGTATATGTTTCGTTCCTTGTATTTTGAATTTAATGTTTTCAATGTAAAAGGACTCCAGGAAGAATATTGCAAGACAAAACAAACAGACAAATATAAACAGTGTTCTATCAGAAATGTTGTGGAATATCTATCATGTAGGAAGCGTATAACGTCAACTATTATAATTCAGCTAGGACCGGCATATCATTAAAAAAACAAGTATGCATACCTCTGGGGTTACTGGATGTGCATTGAGAGATCTCTTTAACGTCACAGTTCTTTGATGTGGTGGTCCCTTCAGATATCTCAGTGGACGGTACAGGAAGAGTTTACTTCACCTCCATTAACTCCTGTCACCAGGACATCACGACACGAAGCCGAGATGTTCTGAATACTTGGTGGGATTTGTGCAAGGCTATTAGGTAGAAAGTTGGCGAAGAATGCGTACAGAATGAATGGTGGGCGTGTACTTTAGACATTACTTTGGGTCAACTACAGCGCGGTGACACTAAACACTCGCCATTTTGGTTGCTGCGGTACCGTGCGTAGCAATAAGTAGTAGTGGTAGTACCAAGAACATATACACATACACACACATACACATACACACACATACACACACGAACAGCATCGAAAGCATTTCCTTCTTGGTTACAGTAAAACTCTTATCTGAAGTACATTTCACGGCAATAATGCACACACAATCTTGCATGAATGTAGAATGAATACTGTGACAGCATACAGGAATTTCTAAACTATATCTGAATATAGCATAGTATCTTCTCCTATCTCTTAGACTTTTACTAGGTTTCGAGCTAAAGTTTATGTGTTTTGACATCCCATTGAAAAGGACGTGATTGATTAGTTAGATGATACAATTAAGGTGCCTGTCTTATCTTTAAACGTATGGTAAGACCAGTGTTCAGATGACAGAGCCTCTAATTGGTAATCCCAAGCTTTACATAATCACTGTAAGGTAATAAGTACGTCTTTGCTAGTACTAATTAGATTTGCAAGGATCTAATTTCGATTTAGGGTTGAGACAATACGTCATAGAAAAGTCAGTGGTTCAGCTGCGTTCGTAATTGAGAAAATCCGTTGGGCTATACAAAGTTATGTTTGAAAATATTGATACGTTTCATTGGTAGATCACAATGCGCATTGTCTTTCAACCAGGAAAGTTTTTGAATTTGTGTACAGCATACCCTCTACTAAACAAAAGGCATCAGAAAATTGATGACGACTAAAACTATGTACAAGGGGAAGAAGAGAACTGGAAAACCTTTATCAAAATCTCCTTGTTTTAGCTAATTGTTTTGTTATGGCTGATTGCGTTTTGTTCTCATGATTTGTCGCAGCGTAAATTATAATTGATGATCAATGGTAATAGTTTTTTTGCAGTCCAACTATCTACGCACAGCATGGCACACACGTAGATTACATACGGCTATACGCTCCTGTGCGGTTACCAGGGTTCAAAACAATTCAGGTCTTCGTTGTCGTGGGTGCCATCTTTGATCGTCACTCAGGTTTAAGGGCACTTCTTGGAAAAGACGGCTGCTTTTTTATTGACATTTCCTGAAACATGGGGTCAAAGGAGCCTTATCTAAATGCACTTCGTTCCCCCGTAGGATTATTGACTTCCAAAACTATCATGCTGATTCAGACTTTGATAAATGCCAATTATCGTCCGAATGCGTCAGACAGGTGCGTCAATGTCACAAGTGCATGGCGACGCTGTTATCATAAAAACATGCAATCTCTGCTCATTTGTGACCCCGTGGGTAGAAATTGTCTATGTCTTTTTACGATGTTACGAATCAGACCCAATTTTCTCAATCGGTTGTAGATGTATCAACGTGGCTTGCGTGTGGCTGAATGTTCTTTGACTTGCGTAAACAAACCGAGGGCAAGGGATGAATATTGAACATCATGCTTTAAAGGACTACCAATACATTTTATAGCTATAATTCAAGTTATACGTTTTATGTATAAAGAACACTTTTGCTAAAAAGATAGGAATACCCATTGGCAATGGGAAGTTTTAAAGTGTTGAATCTATTCGTCCGCTGCGACATATTAAGTAACGGTTTTCATGCAGCTACCTGAATATCAGTGATTCGTGCGTGACGAAATCCCATAGGTCCCCTCCCATCTGATGTCGCCATCTCTAGGTATGAACAATGTGCGTAGTTATCGCTGATTATTTGCGTGACTGATAGTCCGGTATCACTTTAGTAATGGCAAATGGTGCAATGATTGACACATGAAGGTCCCATCTATACATATCTGCCTCTGATTGGTCCTTGAGGATTGCATATCTGCTAGCTGGCGTTATCACTTGAAACATCGGTACATACAGATATTAGTACCATGCCTTTGAAGGCAGCAAACTTTGGTTTGTAATGATTTGTATATAAAAGATTTTTACTGCAATTCGCTTCAGTTTGTTGTTTTACGATATAATGTAAGACTTCAATACATTTTATAGATTTGACGTCACAATTGTCATAAATGCTATGAAAAAGTAGCCGATATCTGATTGTCAATAAGCAGGTTATAGATTTTAGCGCGTGGAAAAAGAAGTATACGGGGCACTTTAGTCATCGTTTTTATTTGAAACTAAAACCCCGATTGCATCGTTGCTGTGTGCTGTATGCTTTGCAGGTAGCTGTGACGCACGATTCAGTTTTATGTGTGATAATGTGCTTCAAAGTTTCCCTCTAAGGCTTAAATACCTTGCTGACGATTTTGATGGCTGTCATGAGATTGTCTCTCACGTTGCCATCCGACGTCAGATAGGGTATTTCAGTGCACGCTAGGCTTTCATCGCTCAGAGATCAAAAAACTTTTGAATTAAACAATAACTCCTCGCCGTCATTATTACTTGCGTTTCTGTCAGCTTGTGATACCTAAAGGATTTATAATCATAGTGACAGTTTCATTAAAATGTACAGGCCTTCGATATTGAAAGCCCAAGGGCTCTTCATTAGAAAAAAACATGTACTTAGTAGATCGACGAAATACTACATTTCGTATCTTTTTCATTTGCATTTCAAGACGTTTGTTTGTTTGTTTGTTTGTTTGTTTGTTTGTTTATTGAGATCTCCATTAGATTGTACATTGTAAATCTATTCTTCCTGGAGTCCAAAACAATGAAACGGAACAAATGTACATGAAAGTAAAACCAACATAACAAAGGTGTGAGTTTAAATCAAAATATAACATAACGCATACAACATTAACTCAAAACTGAAATTAAAATGAAACGTGGGGGTGGTCAGAGGTCATGGCTGAATAAAGTAACAAAATCTTTTCAAAGTAAATAACAAGAGGATGCAAACAGCAAGCCATGATAACAGTAAGTAAATTAACAAAGTGGATGCAGAACTGCAAATCATAATAACAATAAGTAATTAACACAGTGGATGCAGAACTGCAAATCATAATAACAATAAGTCAATTACAAAGTGGATGCAGAACTGCAAATCATAATAATAATTAAATAATAAGTGGATGCAGAACTGTTTGACATGACAATAACGCTGTGATGTCGAATCCAAGTGGGTTGGCAGATATCAAAAATGTAATTTTGACATTGGTTGTCAGGATGTAAAAGACGATGTATTGTATGTCATTTCAACTTCTTTTACTGTAAGCAAGGCGGCTTGTACCAAAGGTCTTGACAACGAAAAAAGAAATGGTTTATCATAATAGTCCACAAACAGCAAAAATGTTATTCTCGGACGCGATTTGTGATAGTAATATGGGTATATTATTGTAGTTGCCAGATATAGTTTTCTCCCGTTAGAATGTCTATGAAACAAGTGGTAGGGACATCAATGAATGGTATGACTTAACAAATTTTATGCTAGATTTGTCTACCTAACTTTGACATTTTGTAAAGGCGTTTCAAAAGGCACTATTCATATTCAGCTGAATATTCCATTTATGACTTTACCTTTTATTTTCATGCAACTTTGGTCGCAGCAAACTTTCGCTTCCTCAAATCCCTAATGGCTTTGTGCCACTTGCTCTTAATAGTTATCGATTGAGCCAAAGCACAAATAAGTGGTTCTGATACCAGAGCTCGACCAGGATTTCAGAGTATTTTTGTCAACAGCCGTTTAGTTGTCGCCAACTAAAGGTCCTTAAGCTGTCGTTGTGCATCATCCATATCAAATTAAATTCCGTTTATGACTTTACCTTTTATTTACATGCAGTTTTGGTCGCAGCAAACTTTCCATTCCTCAAATCCCTAATGGCTTTGTGCCACTTGCTCTTAAAAGTTATCGATTGAGCAAAAGTACAAATAAGTAGTTCTAATACCAGAGCTCTACCAGGATTTTAGAGTATTTTTCCGAGCAGCCGTTTAGTTGTCGCCAACGTGGCTTTGATATTCAAAAGATGTCAAAGTAATTACGTTTGATTTATTTCTTGTCTCATTCCAGCTCATAGGTCAAAGCGCATCTTGTATGATTTGTGGTAACTCCGTTCGCTGCGGAAAAACAACGGCCAAAGGTTCAGCTTTTGAAGTTAATCTGCTTGAAACGATCGATGGTCTTCACAAAAAAGGACTGCCCTTTTCAAACATACTCTGTTGATAACATTTACATGAATTGCAGAGACTACATGCATTCAGGAGCCAGTATAGGTGGATAGCCCTTGGCGTCTCCTATGTCCATATTTTCCTTCGTGTAATGGGCTATGTAGTTCTTGAATGAAGTTCTTGAATTTGTCACAGTTTTACATTTTTTCAAAATTATCTCCTCTATAAAATGCAGTAATTCACGCACTTATATGCAACGTTGCCATTCATTATGGCAGGAACAAGACGATTAATGACCTTGGTTTCTAAACACCACTCTAAGGCAGGATACTACATTTATTAAAACAGAGATGATACTTTATCACAAGGAAATGTTTATTACAAATGTGTTCTCAAGGGTTGTATGTTTTGGCATATGCCCTTGATGTGGTAATAATCAATTGCAATGGTTTGTTTCTAATCCAAACAGGTTATATGAACGACGTGTTTGTAGTAAACTACTTTCGGGGTAGTCTATACTAACACTGTCTACACGTACAAAAACACCCTTGAAGCGATGGAAGATTGCGATTGCCTAACTATTAACTCCGCTACATCTGTAGATATCCGCAAATCATTCACATTTCAGTTCACGTGGCAAAGAATAAAGATGAAGACATTAACCCTCCATGCTCCGACTCTTACCAGATACAAAACATCCTCGAAGCGGTGGAAATCTACGACTGAAGGAAGCTCTGTTAGATCTGCAGATGAGTTTAGTTCACCAACTCGAAGAAAGGCTTTGATGGGTGTTCATAAAAGCCTTTGGTATTGCATCTCAAAACGCTCGGGTCAAATTCCATCTCTTAGCAGATCAAAACATTCTTGAAGCAGTTGAAGATGACTATTGCCTCACTATTAACTCTACTGGATCTACTTTATTCTTCTTGTTCACTAAATGGAATCCCGACTTTGATTGGTTCGTACCATGGCTTGGACCGAATGCCGACTCTTACCAGATCAAAAACATCCATAGAGCTTTGGACTTTCTGTACTGACTGACTAGTAACTCTGCTAGCTTTGCTGTTCACTGACCCGAAGAACACTGCCACTAGCCCTGCATTTCCAAACGCCTGCACCAAATTCCGGCTCTTACCAGATCAAAAACATCCTTTAAGCAATGGAATATGCCGATTGCCTCATTAGTAATAACTCTATCAGATATGCAGATGCTTTCAGTTCACCAACTCATAAAACCCATACAATTGTATTACATATCATGAAAAAAACGCTTTGGTCAATGTCCATGTCTTGCCAGATCAAAAACATTCTTTAAGCAGTGGAATATGCCGATTGCCTCATTAGTAATAACTCTATCAGATATGAAGATGCTTTTAGTTCACCAACTCATAAAACCCATACAATTGTATTACATATCATGAAAAAAACGCTTTGGTCAATGTCCATGTCTTGCCAGATCAAAAACATTCTTTAAGCGGTGGAAGTTCACCACTGCTTCACTGGTAACTCTACTAAATTTAGAACAACAGGTGCCGGTGATTCTTATCTACTAACTCGGCCATTGATTGGTAATCCGGCCTTCTGCTGAGGAGAACTTCGGTGCCGTTTGGGTTGTATCTTATCTTATCTCTTGTTGATAGATGAGTGGGTGTGCAAGGCGAGGGTGTGAAGAGATACAGAGTATAGCAGCCGTAAAACTTGGACCCATTCTCTTGCTCTAAAAACCATATTGAACTTGAAAAATTATTGACTTACTGTGTGTTTCCATCTCTCATTAGAACAGTTTTTCTTATTATTCACAACCATGTTTATTACTATTTTTGATAGGCTGTAATTCCTAAAAAGGATTCGATTTTGTGACTCAATGTCAAAAGGTTCCAGAGGTTATTCCCCACAAATCCTCTTAAATGCTAATGGCAGCAGCTGAATCACAAGAATGGTTGTGTGGTCAGTTGGAGTTTTCTCCTCTTTTCTGGTCACCAACTGATAAAATGACTTGCACAAATGTTCTTAAAAGGTAGATACGGAGAATGAAAGTTGAAGTTGCTGAATTCGATAAATACGACTAGGAGGAGCTAGTAGAGTGAAATGGTCAACACCAAATGGACCATTATTGCCAACGCATGCTCTTTTGAATAAGCAATCGATACAAACAATGATCGTTTTGATGTTCTGCTGCTGCGTCTACAGCCATAAACAAGACGTTTCACTCAGTATGTTTCCCCTTCAGAACCATTAGGAAAATGATTATTTCACTTACGACTGTTATCCTAGTGGGCATGGAAAGTGCTAAAACGTTTGTAGAGGTCAAGAGGGTTTGTAACCATTACTTGTTCCAAAGAATATCGACGGGCACTTTTTTGGGGCAAGCGGTTGTGCGAGAATCACTGATGTGGGATGCATCGATGCGTGTGAAATCTTCCCATGTGCCTAATATAACGAGAATGCAGAGGGGTGGCTATCTTTTCCTAGAAGTCATATTCCTTACGGATATGTTTTTAAAACAAAGCTAAACAATAACATTTGTTTAGGGGAGGAATCTATCCACTTATACACCGTGCATACATCGTTAACAAAGCAGTGTTAAAAAAACAACATATTTCAGCAGGATTTGACAGAAATAGGTCACCGATTGAAATGAATGAAAAGCGTTTACTTTGGATAAACTGGAATTGCTTCATAACATGTGTTGGCTTACTAACTATTTGTTAGCTAGATGGAAAGTCAGTTGATAAGCAAGCGATTTACTTTGTGTTCGGGAATAGCGTTTGAAGACTTCACATGAACTATGTTAATCTTCAAACCCTTTCCAATGTAACAACATGGCCAGAAAAGCAGGTAGTCATGGCCCATGAATTCAAATGGCTTCTATAGATAAAAAACAATTATCGGTAATGGTCCCTGGGATAGATTTTGCTTTTCACCATATGTTTCCGGTTTAAGGTAGATGATCTTTGCAGCATCCCTATGTAACTAAAGCTTGAACAGTATTCTGATATCACAGATGATTACATACACTATTGTAAAAATGTAGCATGACATTTGTAACGTTAACGACGATTTCATCTATTAGGCAAATTGGTCTCCAAGGGTACTACAGCAACGCTGCAGCTATGCATTGTGCCAAACGTTTCTAATGATACTACATCCGTGTTCCAATTGTAACATTAAACGATATTGCCAAGAATATACCCATGCCTTCCGGTGCAGTTACATGTGTGCTTTGTTAGACATGGTACGATTTTGAAGTTGACGTATTTTCAAGCAGACTGTGACAGAGCCAACCTTCGTGTGTGCCATCGTTTCTTGTCAAGATTATCTAAATGGTACGTGTGATCTTCAGAATAGTAGATCATAACGTCAGGGCGTCACCTATGATATACTGTAAAGTGTGAATAGATCCCACATTTTGCACTTGCCTCACGATTCACGCATCTGTTGGCTCTCCGAGCGTAGTAGGTTCTGACAGAGATTGAGCCTCTTCGGCATCAACCGTGCCACAATTTATGCCGGTAACTGTACTTATTCCAGAGGGCTAGCTTTTCTATTCTGAGCTATGCTTCCTGGACATCCTTATCGTCTTTGCACTCTACCCGCTGTTGAATAGCTCTCGGCGTTTGGTTATTTACAGACCATGCAGCACTTTATTTCTACCTTCCTGGGTTTGTGACCTGGCTTAATGGTCATGTATAGACTACTGTGGGAGGATCGAGAGTGTTGGAAAACAGTATACAGAAAATTCCATTCACTACAGGGTACATAACGATTTGAATCCATGGGAATACTATGTAACCTTGAGTATGAAACTTTGACATTTTTGTATTCAAGGGGCTTTGGCAAACGTTATGAATGTATGTGATTGTGATTATGCGTTTATCAGGAAAGGAAAAAGAAAACACAACAAATTTGACAATGTTTTGGCTACAAGCGTGGCCATGGCCATGGGAGCCCGTGCATACATCAAATGAATGTTGGTAGTGTATACGTATGAATATGCAAAGACGTAAGCAGTTAAGAGTTTCCATTGTAGATTTGCAACGTGTCTGTTTTTGTCTAAATTATGTGATGATATTACAAAATGTATGGGAACAGTATAACTTGTTGTATATGGATATGTCATTTGGTGCGTTGGAAGTTGACAAAGGATAGATTTGCGAATGGTGCCCTGGTGGTTTTCAAAGGTATTGCAGGGAAACGTCGGGCTTTGAATATTCAGGTTTACGATAAACTATTGAAACTAGACCAGCAGCTCGTTCAAAGTTTGATCATGTCTATTTATACTCCAATCCAATCGTGCTTTGTAGCATATTCCGATTGGTTTTTCAGGGGATGCCATAAAGTTGATGACTAATGCAATGTCCATCATTGCCTCATCAACTTAAGAGACGGAGAGAGCCCCATGCGTCTATTGAACGTAGAGAATTAAACTGTTACTAAAGCCCCCGTCACAAATCAACAATTTCGCTCGGCCGACTTGTCGGCGAGCTCCAAATGGCGATTTTCGGCCGAAGTACGACCGACGTCCTGGCGATTCTGCGAGCTTCGGGCGATTTTTCGGAGCTCGGCCGACGTTCGCGTGTCACTGGAAGCTGCGCTTAAATTCAGCGAGGCCTCGGCGACGATTTTTGAACTCGCACAGCTCGTAAACAGTTTGCCCGTAGCTCGCCCGAGCAACGCCCAGCGCTCGGCCAATATTTGGGCGGGCATCCGACGATTTTAGACCCGATTTTTGGTCGGCCGGAGGTCGCCCGAGCTCTTCGGCCTCGTGCGAGCCTCGCACGGGCTTTGTACAATAATCGGATGACCGTCGTCAGTGTTCCGGCCGACTCATGAAAAATAAGGCGTGCTTCGGGCGAGCGTTGTACTGGTATCGATGGGCGCTTGGACGGGCTCCGGCCGAACTCCTTCTTGTTTATATATAAAAGGTAACGACAGTTTAGTTTATGACATAAGATGATAGATGATACTGTAATATTATCTAATACTAATATCATCTTGTCAAAGAATGCTGCCAAACCTTTCTAATGAAAGACAATTCAATTGCAAAGTTAAATTTTCATTGAAAAAAAATTATCATCAATGAGATTTGGACACCGAAAACAATACCTGTTTCGTTTTTTTTATTGTTTTGGATGTTTCAATTTATATATCAATGAACTGGGGCTTGACTTGACTTCCTGAGTTTTTCCTCCACAAACGACTACTAGTATTTGAAAGTCCACTGAGTCATTATAGATCTATGTTTGTCGGCCGAGGCACGCCCAGGCGTCGGCAGGGCGTCGATAGGCTTACCAACGGTCGGCCGAAGCTCGGACGGCGTTCGCCCGAGCTTCGGTCGATTTCCGTTTGGTGAAAATGTTTGGATCGGGGTTGAACGACTGATCTATTGACTTTGTGGCTCCTGAGCTTGTATTTGGATTGGTCTATAACAAAATTCCTGTCTATAGTATTATTTTCAGTGTGGCCGTTCACTTCACTCATGCCCTACAGATTTGCCACAACTCAGAAAGTAAAGTTGGTCCAAATATGCGCTTGTTACCAGGTCAGTTGATTCTGACTTCGTCCGTGTCCAAGAGATGGTACCGTCTCATGAGGTATTTATGATTATTAGTGTTTGACGGACGTCGCCCGAGCTCCATTCAATTTGTGACGGGGCAGGTTTTCAGCGAAAAATACGGTCGAAGCTCGGGCGATTGTGAAATTCGGCGAGCTTCGGGCGATCTACAAAATCGGCCGATGCTCGCATGAATTGTGACGCCGGCTTTACGACGAATAGAAACTGTAGTGAGAAGCTCTCAAAAGGCACCCGCCATCTTTCTTCAGTTTTGAAGGGTAGTGACGTGATTCAAAGGCAACACAGGTCACGTCACAGTATACCAGTAAGTACATACTGGCTGAACTGGGATGTGGATATCTATAAACTTGCCGCTAATGTCTCTACTTCGGCTTTTGAAACTGTGAGGCTGACCATTTTCATTCTCCAGTGTTATGGGAAGGGGACATTGAAAGTGCCAAGAACTGCTCGCTTCTGCATACCTCATTTTTGCAGCTCTTCCTTGTTCTACAAGATAAGGCCAATGTCAGGAACGCATTACAGGATAACAGTCTGCAAAATGTCAGTTTCAAATAGCACTTAAGTTGTGCCTGGTACAGTGCAGATGTGAAGGGATTGAAAAAGAAGTTTTCCTAATACCTTTATCTTTCTTCCGCAGATCATTTTGGAGTCTCTGGCGTCTCGAAGTCTGTTGGAGCAAAGTATCAAGGATAGCTGAAGGCCCTCTGCAGCGAAGATTGTAACAAAGACGGTTGTAGTCAGAACATAACCTCTTAACTTTGAAAAGACTCAGCCAGCCGAGACTACAATATGCAGGTGGCGAATGATTCGTTCAATGTGACTATGTTTGACTTTAGTAATCCTATACTAAAGCAAACTGTGCCGATTATTTCTGTGTTCGTACTCTCCTACTTCGTCGTGTTCGCCATGTGTGTGGTCGGGAATGTGCTGGTCTGCTTCGTGGTTCTGAAGATTCCACGCATGCGCAACGTGACAAACTTCTTCATCTTCAACTTGTCCGTCAGTGACCTGTTGGTCGCCGTCTTCTGTATGCCGTTCACCTTGGTGGACAACATCATTAAGGGTGAGTGTTTGAACTTGGTTTATCTTTTGGATGGACTGATAACTTGCGTAGCCGTTGTTGCATGAGAAAATAGTCATCTACTAGCTACGAGTGAATACATCATGCTTCACCTTGACCAATTGTAGATTTCGAAAGAAGAATGTTATATTTATATCAATTGAGCTTTCAATGCGTTGCTGAAGAAAATAAAAGACATCCCCGTATAATATTCACTTTGCGTGTAGACTCTTTGATATAGAGGTATATAGATATCTCTATATATATGATATATATTCATATGATAATACTGCAGTATTCATTTGATGATATCAAACACTATCTGAAAAGTTGCAGAAAGTTTATGGCGTCTATACCGCATTGCCTGTGATATACCGGCCAATCTGTATCTAAAGAGAGTGGAGAATTTTTACAGTACAATGAATGTAATGCACTTGCGGTTGTTTTTACAGGATGGCCGTTCGGAGACGTGATGTGCAAGCTGTCTCCTGCGGTTCAGATCGTATCCGTGACCGCCTCTGTCTTCACGCTCGTCGCCATTGCACTGGACAGGTTAGCATCTTTTTTAGAACTGAAGGAAAGACAACGTGCCGAACATATTTTTGTGAATACTCAAATGAAAGGGGAAATTATGCCCAGTAAATCTTGACAATATGCTGATATTCCCAAAAAAACTTTACTCAAGCAACTGGATAAATTTTTTGCAATTTTGAAATTTTGAAATTTTCTTAAAATGAAATTTTCTTAAAATGAAATTTTCTTAAAATGAAATTTACTTAAAATGAAATTTTCTTGAAATGAAATTCTGAAATTTTATCCAGTTGCTTGAGCAACTGTTTTTGGCGTATCTTATTACCTGGATGTCTAACCTTCATCAACGTAATATGCTGATATTGTATCAGATATCTAAATATCATATATAAGTAAAAATTCGCTACTTCACAATATCTAACATAATGTTATTTGTTTTATTTTTGATTTACCAATGGTTCCTAGATCTTGACATGTTACATATGCTTCTCCCTTACTTAATGATATACATGTAGTATGAATCCCTACTGGTTAAGTCCCTAGTCTTTTCCTGTTCAGTCAATCAGGGTATGCGTACTTCTCTACATTCCATTACGCTAAAAGTACTACTGTCACATCATTGCACCATTACTGACGACGTTATTTGCTTTCACTCCAATTTCCTTGGAAATTTCACATCCCATTTGGCCATTACGTGGGAAAAGTCCCATATGGCGTGGCAATAACTCCTGAAGTGTTTAACTGTAAATGGAATCACTTTGAAACGTTTAAGAGAAGCTTGGTCCTTCTCCAGAATGATAACGTCATAAAAGCTTATATAAACTTTATAGGATGACATACATGTAACGGAGGAGGTTGAGATTCGAAGGCAGCTAGGGCATGATGCATTAGAACGTTCGGATGGGAGCGTAAAGTCTGTGTATGAGGGAGCTTCAGTAACAAGAATCTGACGAAAAGAAATCTGTTCGTAAAATACTAACTGACCTCACAAACAGCTATCAAGAAGAGTAGGGATGATCTGGTGTACTGGGCTGAAAACGTGGGCCGTGGAGATGTCACATAAACTATCTGAGATCGTCCGCTTGACGTACACGTCCTTAAGCAGCAATTTTGTTTTCTTTTACCTACAGATACTATGCCATCATCTACCCAACTGAACCGAAGTTCACCATCAGGCGCACCATGTACGTGATTGCTGGCGTGTGGATCCTGGCCATCATTGTGGCAATACCCCAGGTAAGACAACAACAGAAACGAATACTTGACACTGAAAATATTCTCAAGAAAAAAATTCTGCCCGGGATTTCCATTGATTGCAACTTTTTAGATATGTGATTCGATTAATTTAGTGTTTATCAATGGCCAAATGACTATCAGTATATTATGTATCAAACTAGTCCGGTACTTGAGACAAAAAGAAACAAAGTCGATTTGTAAGTGAATCCCAGGTTTTCAACACGTTCATACAACACGACAACATGGTATTTTGTACTCATACATCAAATTTTGCTAAGTGAATTGCGATAATGTAGATTCAACTGATCACGCTAAGAAATAACAAAATACTTTTTGGTCGTTCCAATCCTGCAATCATCATCATATTGTCGTGATCCTACAATAGGGACAATTTAATATGTCACCATACTCTAATTTGCTACTTCCACTTTGCATATACTATAATGATGATACTGATATCAATAGTTCTTAGTGACACTAAAACGTACAATGACGCTTACTTAGTATTCTATCCGAGACACTAGTTGAAAACATTAATCTCAGAATGCTATAGGTCCTTATCATCTGCATATATCTCCCCCACTAGATCCTCCTGATCCAGCAAACACGGTGGCCCAAGGAGGGAAACATTATTTATCTCCATATCTGCGAGGAGCCATATCCCTACTGGCGCAAGGTTTACACTACAGTGCTGTTCGGCCTTTGCTACATCTGCCCTCTCATGGTCATCATGTACCTGTACGTCCGCATCGGCTACAGCGTCTGGATAAAGCCAACCCCAGGCGGAGACAAGGCAAGTAAGGAAGCCAAATCCCTCGCCATGAGCAAGAAGATTAGAGTCATCAAGATGCTGGTAACAGTGGTGATTCTGTTTACCATATCCTGGCTACCCATTCACGCTATCACCATGATCAATGACTACGCCACCCTGTCAGCGGACCGGCAGAACATCATCTGGGTCTACATCTATCCCGTCGCTCATTGGCTGATCTACTTCAACAGCTCGGTTAATCCGATCATCTACGGATACTTCAACCAGAATTTCCGTGTAGCCTTCAAGACGCTACTGTTGTCGCGACGAGGAGTTGGGGCTCTACAGGATATGAGCCACGCCAACGGGGCACACACCAACAGGCATAATTCGAGAAGCCCGAACCCTCGCTCTGCATCGAGAAGCCCACGGCCAGCACCCTCTCCGATGCCTCGGAGTCCAATGTTAGAGACTCAGAACAAAAGCCTTCCCGAGGTTAATTGAATCACTACTGGTTAGAGCTTCATCGCAACCATGTTTTCATAGGATTGCCTTCTGTTGAAAAATTTGACTACACTAACATGTTTTTCATTTGATCTTTGTTTTTCTTTTACATAAAATGAACTAATTCTATGAAGAAGATTTTTTCACATTTTCAGTCACCACTATCACTGTAATTCCAACGACTTTCACACCACGCGGTTGTTGTTTCAGGGGGGAGGGGGTAGATGACTTTCAAATTGACAAAACATGCACTTCTGACTTGTATGAGAATATAAACTGCCTTTTACTATATCATACAATAAACTATATTTAAATCATGAGAATCCTAGATGTTTTTGGAGTGGGCGTTGAAATTCAAGGAACTTCTTCGAAAAACTGTAAATATCTAACGGGAAAGGCAAAATGGCACAAAACAAACCCGAACTTAAAAACTTTGGGATCGAAACATACATCAAGTTTATGATATACGTTTTGGCAAATGATAAGGCCTATGAAATTCCATCTTTTGAGCATTTGAAAACATATTTTTGCGAATGTCTTGCAAAATACAATATCTGGAAATAATGAAAATCAGAAGGGAATTCTGGGAGCGCGAAGCAAAGGAAAAAAAGCGATGTTATACCCCAGCAATTATGTAAATACAGTACTTAATACTATAGATTAGATGATAAATCTATGAGCAGCTGAAATTAAAATTGACTAACTTTCCGAAAGTAGTGGTATATCAGCAAAATATATATAATAGCGAATAAAACATATAGTAGATCGGCTAATCTATCAAATTGAGACAAAACACAAGTGAACACATAGAAACGAGAAACATACTACGAAAACGAGGAAATAACATGTTATCCATTAGCTCTTGTCATTGGTCATAACTAATCTCTACAGTGATGGTAACATGATTGTTTAAGCTACAGACATGTCCTAATCATATGTATCAGAGATTATGATAACTCAGATAATATATGTATACAAAGATACCTCTACGATAGAACACTTATTATAAGCAGCAAGACCATAGAAACACCATTGTTCTAGACCTAATTCAAGTACATGTAAATGATTGTATAGTAAAATAGTTGTATATAAAAAAACAAGATGGTTAATGTAAAAAGTTGTAAGATAGATGTGCCTTCAAATTTGTAGCATGGAGTCTTTCGTGTCTATCGTCTTTGATTTTACAGAACAAGTAAAACCACACAGATCACGAGAAAAACGTAACCTAAGGTTAGTTGTTAATGTATTGTAACTCAACAATAGATTGACTGTGTATTGACTATAGAAAATGTTAGGGTTGCAGCTGATGCTATAAGCAAATGGATTTTGTTAAGAGCCCTTCCACTTTGCAGTGTAGATTGACTTGATTATGACGATAGCTCGATTTTATTCTATCTTCCTAAGATAAGTATACAATGTCATGTTAACGTAAGTCATTGTCACACCACGAGGTGTTTTAAAAAATCTCCTTATTGATGTTGATACAGTGATGCAAAAAAATGTAAATATCGATTTTTCACATCAAAACACCATAGACTATCCGACAAAATAAGTACTATGTAACATACTGAAAGTGATCCAAATAGCCAGTACGGTCTAAACCGTTGCACTAGAACATATGGGTATTATAAGTGTTTGTGACTGCAGGAAAAAAACGTATTTCGGGCTTCCACGGTTGCCCTAAGATCTCTGTGTCGTAGCGCACTTTTAAAATGTTGCCAAAATGTGTTATGCTATATCATCATATCACAATCAAAGTGGGATAATGTGTCACGTATGTACCATATGTATGTATGTATGTATGAAAGTGCAGGTTCTATGTAAATATTATCTTGATGTATTCTTGTAAATACAACCTGTAGAGGCACCAGGCAGTAACGCTTTTGAAACCTGATCAAATGAACTAACGTTATGTACTAGTTTCATTATTGTAGACTATAAGTCACTGTTAGTATGCGCTGATCCGTAGACGATTTATCTTAAAGCTACGCTTAAAATACGCTTTATCTTAATTCCCAAGTTCGAGTACCTCCTCCATGTGAGATCTGACTATCTGCTCTATTATCTATCTTCATTTCTGCTACTCTCTTGTTTTTCAGCATTGCATCGACAAAAAATGTCCGATACGTTTCGCTTCCTTGTTTTTGTCCCGTGTATTGAGAACGTATGCACAATAAAGTGTTCTTCGAAAATCTATTGCTATCGTCATTTCTTCAAACGAACGCGGCAACATCATTATCAGATAGCAAGAATTGGTTATCGAGAGAATGCATGTCTCCAATTTGATCAAGCATATATACTGAGTCACTCCTACTCGCGTCGATATGTATTTCGAAATTTCAAAAATATGGAAATCATAGCCTTTCCACAAACGCCACAAGTTCGATTCTTATGCACAGACATCACTCTATATTTTCAACCTCACTTCTTCACCATACGCGATGCTTATCTCTAACCTTGACGTTCGATAGCACAGGAGTAAAAGCGATGAATCAGACTCCCGATAGGGCTGAATGGGTACTTATCACTGCCATGCTGGATTAGGAAGTACGTCAAAGTATTAAATCGATCGGTGATGATGAAGAGGAGGATTAGGGGTATTTGACTTCTCTAGAAATGCATCTCACCACTTACTGGGCATAAGGTATGGGGATAATAAACGGCCGGCTGTTGTATTGACTTGAACATCTCGCTTTGACATTCGTCCGATGTGTTTCGGCTATTGCCGCAACTCAATTTAGCATCTCTTCTCTTTTATTGGTAACATTGCAGCATCACGTTTGATGACCATAATACTCCGTTGTATATTATTCCTGCCAAGCCCGACAATTGTCGGTTTGCACATGCATGTTCTGTATGCTAGCCCTGGCAATTGTCGGGCTGAGGGTATTTCTACAATGCGTACGTTGCACCCGCGCGGTTGTTGTGAAGCAAAGTAACTTAAAATGAGCAGTATGAAACTAGTACTCCTTGTTTCAAATGTGCCTGAGCACTTCAGCAGTGGGGGTATATTTTTGCTCTGGAAATCCAGCAGTACAAGGGTTAAGGTACTAGACACTGAATATTTCTTGAGGGGAGCTAAGTAACCCATATTCATCAGGGACCACCAACCTTCATTAGACAGAGGTACCGACTTCTAGTCACAATTTACCAACCGTCAAACCTCAGGAAAGGGATATTTACTCAGCAATTGGGACCTCCGTTGTAATGAAAAAGAGGGCTCGTCGAAAATTTGCTGAGTCCCAATTATTGTGCATTGTGGAATATTTTGAATCGTTTTTCATTGTAATGTCTTCCAGTGGTTTTAGGTTTGTCTAATTTTCTCGAACCGATTCGATAGCTGACATTTTCGAAGCAACAAGTGCTTGCTCTTTTCCTGCACTTAAATGGGACAAAGACTGTAAAACCATGATACTGAAGCGCCCCCGCTGATGACCATGATACCTGCAGTGCAGCAAAACATTAACGATGTGCAAGGACGGTTCTGTGGTAATCAAATAAGGACCCCCGTACTCCGTAGTATCAATTTTTAATGACACGAAAGTTCTTAGCGTGTACACTAATGGTGTACAAAATCCCTTCTCAAATAGGGTTTCTACTTGAATGTATCGATTTGATTCTATAAAGTAATAAAATGATCCTGATGTAAAACATAATATCATCAGGACGTTATTACGTTATTTGACATCATTTTCACAGGCTAGGGCATCTTACAAGAGGGCAGATTTTCATCAAATTCACGAATGTCACTTCCCCAATAAATCAACTCCATTAATTTTCATCAATATTAGCATAAAATTTCATCTGTATTGGAACCTAACATATGTTAAGGATTTCGTCCTCCGAAACAAGGATTGCGACTCACCCAGATCTTAGAGCAGTCCTCTGGTCTTCTTCAGGATAACGTAGCACCCGGTTGCTCAGTACATGTCGCCTTCCGGAAGTGTGGTACGAACGCTGGGTCAAAGGTGATTAGAAGCCTGTATCAGCCCCCGTCTCCCTTTCATCATTGTTCATTACTCTTGCAATTTTGTACATTTGATTGAAATCGTGATTAATGCGACTAATTACTAACGGAAAGGTGAATCTACTATAAACCCCTGAGTATTTCAATATTCGTGTTCGACTTCCGTGGCCATGACTTCCTTGCAACACATTAGTCTTCGTTATCCACTATCTTCTGGTTGTCAGCGGTGTTTATTCATGACGGGTTCGATATGCAGTGAGCTTGCTGACCCTGGTAATATACTGATTTTTCTCTGCTGTCAACAACCGCTCAATAGTGAAAAATTGATGACTCTTGAAAATTCAAAGACGTGGAACCTAAGTTCCTTATTAGACAGTTCCACGGCCACAATGTTTTCCATGTTCAGGTATTGTATTGTGGTATTCCTTTGTATTTTGATTGTGTAAAAGGTACATTTGCATTTAGGATATGACAGGCATATGTCAATTTAGAAGATATCTGTCGTTTCAGATGCCAGGGAAACACCACCTATAAAGGAATTCCTGGCGATCAGCTAATATCTTTTGTTTCTCTCTCTGAAATCGTTGCTAGCTCAAACTTGTACTTTTGCTTTTAGATGGCGAATGTTAATGACAGTTGGCCTATGTTGTTAGGCCTTGTTGCTTGAATGTTAAACAAGATTCTTCTCAATATATTCATTGTTATCGTGGTTGCGACGTGAGTTAAATGGTAAGCATGTACTATAGAATCCCTAGGCCAAGCTAACGTCAACTACCAGACCTCCGTCTGTTACAGACAGCCGTGATTTTCACTTTGATGGAGGCTAGTTTCCTGAGAAGGCTCTGCCAGTTTGTTTGTTTTTCGAAGGCTTGCAACTTTGATAGGGCTGATTTGAAAGATTTAAACGCAGGGTTGTTTTCCAAAAGCTGAAAATTGCAGATAGTATTGATTTGATAATATAACTTTGTTACAGCTATCTGGGTTATTTTCCTTTGCTATGGCAATGGAACTTTGAAAACTAGTGGAGAGAAACGTTTGAATCTATTGAATAATACATAATAACTTTTAGGTTCCCTGTGGATTTTATGTGTTTATGTAGTAATGGGGGTCAATTCATCCCCTCAAACTACAGGGAGGTCTCAGTGGGGGATATTCTTTATTGCTTTTGCCCTGGGCAAAGAAGTTTACCTTCACCTATCTGCGGGATAATAAAGATGATCACAACAGTACTTCATGTGATAATTGATTTATATGCATCTTTCCCTTCGATCCAGTCTTAGACTATTACATATTCACTTAGTGTTCCTTTGAGGTCTGAACCGTGCCTCTTGGAGCTAACTAAGATCACTCAACCACCATAGGAGACTGTATTAAAGATAACCTTGTATGCTATCGATCTAAGAAAACTGCAAGGAATTGAAATGATTCAGGTTCAATATGCATTTAAAGTGCTCACGCTTGTGTAATATATTCCCTTCCGTCGTTTTGAATATCTCATTCATTACGAGTCGCTCGTGCTTCGTTGTTTTTACACATCTTTGGCTTTACATGGAGGCTGTATACAGGAACAAATTTTGACTGGACGATGTTCATGCTTGTAAATTTCATTTTGATATTTTTTCTTAAAATGTCTCACATCGTAACATAAACTCTCGCTCTGACATTATACGTGGATTTTTTTTTTGCAAAGAGGTGTGTTTGATTACGCAACATACATATTCAGGTCAAGCGGTAGGAAGCTAATTGTACCATGATATTTGGCGCATGGCATCTACACCAGGGCGCACGAACGCTCTCTCAACAGGCGGTATAGACTTCCCAGCACGTTTGATCAATTGCTGACGTCACGTGTCTGTAAGATCACACGGAACCTCACAGGAAGACTGTAGCAGGACAGTCCAAAAAACTATGCGCTATTTTTGTTTGTGTTGGGTTAATTGTATACTATGGTATTATAGTATTCAGCAGCCACAACAGTGCATTCTCAGTCTACAAAAAGTGCTACCCCCCACACCAATTACGGCACACTATGTTTGATGTGCCAAAAATTGAACTTAGTGCATCATTTTGCTTTCGAATGCATCCGTAAGCCAAAATCCCCCCAAATGTGCTTATTCTAAAGCCCTGGGGCTTAGTTTAATAGTCGACTTCGTCATGAAATCAATGTCTCAACGACAAAAGGGGATTAAGCGAACCTGCAGCTGTCGATAGGCTGAGACAAACCCCCGCCACCGTGTTCGAAATCGTCGGTAGCTCCGTTAGTTGCTTAGCGGTGCGTGGGAAACCGCCTCCCCCACATATCGAACTTGTCTTATCTAACGATATCAACGGCAACGACCGTGAACGCCAAATGATGGTGAGAGAACGCCAGAGCGATCAAACGGGATAAGGAACTGAAAATGACCTGGAAGACATCTATGATGGCTATCTATTACCGATATCTTCCATTGATTGTTTAGATCATTATCCACGTACTTTACGTAAGGTAGCATGATATGGTGTGCTTGCGGTTATGGTTGTGGGTTCTTGGTTCGGATCCCTAGCAGGCCCTAATGTTGAAAGAAAGCCACTTTACACCTATTTCATCCATTCGACTCAGGTGAAAATGAGTACCTAGCTACCTAGGGACGCCTACTCGGATAGGACCTAAAGCCCCCCTCTGGACCCACGGCACGCTGGCGGCGTCGCTGCGGCCGATCGAAATGACAAGAAACTCATCGAATTTCATCGACAAAAAAGAATCTTTTTAATCTTTGAGTGTTTTGTTGTCTTTTTGGGCATACGTGTACGTTTTGAATGATATTCCCATGATGATTATAAAGTCAAGGGCAACACAAATACAGTTTAGGGCGCAGCGACGCCGCCAGCGTGCCGCGGGTCCAGTGAGAGGTGGGCTTTAAGACCCCGTGTTTCAGTAAAGCCACACCTCGAACACGTTCCTGTTCGGTGTCTAGTATTTTGACTTTGTCCAATGAAACAGTATGGTCTTATCACCAGTAATATTTCTATTCCATATTCCTTACAGCCAAAAGGTTGATCTTGAACAAGAATACATTTCAATATAAACTTTTATGTTACGCCCCACGGCGTTATCCGTTTTCTCCGTCCACTCTATGCACCCGGGACAGCCACTCAAGCTATCTTAGCTATCTGAAGAATGGATATATGGGACAATCGAACATAGTGGGATTACCATTTGCCTGATGCTTCAATTTCCTATCAACAGATTCAACTTTACAATCAACTAATCTTATGTTGGCGTCCCTCCAAGAACGACGTGACTCGTTATATATTTGATGTCTCATTACCGCTCAAGGCTCTTACAATTACTAAGCCTTAGATTAGACTGTATCCTATAGGGAACTGTTATGTAGGATGATTGTCATACTACGTAATTTGATGCTAATTGCAAAGTTAGATAACACCTATATAGCCTAGGGCCTGACACTTTCACTTAAGCTTGTTTCCTCGAATAACCATACACTCGTGTGCTATTGAGGAGCGTGGTCCAATACAATGCAAAATCTTGATATTGTCATATAGTACTAACCAAAGCCCGCATTGTGATGCAGTAACACAGGAATATGAATTACACCGTTGAAGACAAAGCAGACATCATTGGTAGTTTCAGAATTTATTGATACATCACACAAAACTTTTACAGACTCAAGAAAACGAAACGTTAACTCATTACTGTGTGTTAAGGTATTCATCAAATCAAGTGGTGGACACTATGGTTTATATTTATGGAATACATATATTGTCACATTAATACGATATATTACAGCAAATAAATCTAATTGGTAATAGAGGAATTGTATTGGTGAGACACTATCACAGGACAAAAGTGCGACAAGTTGGCCAGGTTGTTGACAGTCCTGAAACATTGTGCAATATCTAAAAGAATATATTTATATGTCCAGGTTTATCCCAGTATATTCCAGTATGTATATTCCAATGTGTATATTCAGCACGTAATATCTAGTACCAGCGAGAGCTGCCTTGACTGACTCAGTGTAAAGAACTGTTTCATTCTCGATAAACACGAATACAAATGATGTAGTATTTATATTCAGTATGTATGATGATCCAATATGTATATTCCAGTATGTATATTCTAGCACGTATATTCCAGTGTATAAGTACATAACATCTATTTTAACACATTGTCCCTAATCACCCTAATTGATTATAGCTTATCATGATACTACTCTAACCTTTGCCCAACTGGGTATGGTGTTTTTGTGTTCTGTGCATATAGTGACATCTTTTTACGTGATTTAACATATCTGAGAGAGCGTTACTTTAACAAAGAAAACCCATACAACAAAGAGATAAGTTATCTTATTGGTAAATCATTTACAATTTTGGCAATGTTAAGTATGTACATATCTATAACGAAGGTACTGTGTAAGTGACCCTATAAATGAGTTTTCGTCACATCTCATTCATCAACAGTCAGAAGATTATGTAGTGAGGTCAATGTACAGTTTGATCCACCTCAAGTCACTCTCCTGATATGTAAGGATAGCTGTTTATAATTCCTTTCACATTTCTAACGTTTGTTCACTATAAGACTTTTCATATAACCAGTTGGAAAGTCTTGTCTTTCTTCCTTCATTTTAACGGTCTATTCCCAAAGTGGTTAACCTGAAAAGATTCGTGTACTTTTGTCACAAGTTGACCTAAAATGCCTCCAACGGTTACAGACAAAATATGGCTAGGCAGAGCAGTTATAATTTCCAGGAAATTTAGAGAACGTTCCAGGAACAATCAGACAGCAGCCGGTGGGGCTTCATCACTGGTTTTAGCCGTTGGCGATTTTAAAGGCCTTTTGCGAGTTGAGCGCCTGATAATGGTTCCCTGGCTCACCATCCGACTCTGGAAGGCAGACACGTTTAATCGCCTCATCATCATCAGTGTCCGGAAGGCCGCTCGAAAGTTCTGATTGAAAAAGCCGTAGATGATCGGGTTGATGGCACTGTTGAGGTAGATCAGCCAATGACACGCTGGATACACGTATATCCAGAGGATGTCTAGCTGATCAGGTGACAGCGATCCGTAATCGTTGATCATGGTGATGACATGGATGGGAAGCCACGACAGCGCGAAGAGCACCACCACCGTGAGCAGCATTTTGATAACCTTCATTTTCCTCTGTACGGAAGCTGCTTTGGCCTCTTCTGTAGCCTTGTCTCCGCCAGGTGTCGGTTTGAACCAGACAGCCAATCCTATTTGAGCGTACAGGTACATGATGACTGCCAGGGGGATTATGAAGCAGCAGATGAACAGCACCGTGGTGTAGATCTTGCGCCAGAAGGCTGAAGTTTCTTGGCACAGCGTCAGGATGACTTGGCCATTCTCCACCCAAGCATTTTCCCGAATTAGCAACACCTGTACCGTACATAGCATCATGTTACATTATAAACGGTGGTGCTTAAATGTACCTTAAGTAGCTACAACACTATTGTATTTATTGTATTGTATTGTATTGTATTGTATTGTATTGTATTGTATTGTATTGTACAGCTGCACTTGAATACTAGAGCATCACTTATTGTAAAAAAAATGGTGACTGCAAAAAAAATACAATATTCATTTATTCAAACCACAGGGAGTTTTATAGCCTTAGTTGTTGCCTCAAAGCGTATTGCCAGTTAAAATACCATCGTTGAATTATAACGGAACTTTTATCAATATGAAAAAGGATTTAAGCGTTCTAAGTTATATATTGCCACAGGAGCTAAAGTTAAACCAATGTCAAATCCAAAATGCGGCTAAGGGTTAACAGTGATTTCCCTCGATACCACCTCAATCAATACTTTATTTATTGAAGACTAAAGGTAAGAATCACTATAATCGATTTCAGTTAAGGTACTTTGAACATCTTCAGTAGAATATTGTATTGATTATGTGCAATCACGTTTGTATTCAGCACTTACTGACTGGCTAGCACGCCTTTGCATTTAGTTTGATTTCTGGCCATGAAACTGAATGATGATTGAAAGGTAAAATATTGATGGACAGAACAATATGTATTTTACCACTTTACCTGTGGAATCATAAGGAGGAGAGATAGCATCCATACTCCAGCGGTGACGTACAGCGTGATCCGGCCCGTGAACGTTTGCGTGGTTGGGTACACAATGGCATAGTACCTGCGACGTATATAAAGAAATTTGTTAGAAGCATTTACCCTCTTTTCTTAACTTATAAAACCATTTGAAATATAGACAATGCAATAAAAAACAATACCAGTATAATTCTTTTAAGAAATTGTCATGTTAGTCATGTGGAGTACCATTCTTAGAAACACCACAACCTCACACTAGTAGCATATCATAACGTAAAATGAAAAACAGATTTCCTGTTTAACTTTCTATTTTTTACAAAAACATATTTCCGCACAGTATATTAACCATTCATTCCAAAAATATATAAGCCTGATTATTCATACAACATGCCAAATGATAAACTCATCATCATCTTGAAAATGGAAAAGTAATCGCCTGAATTGGTGACTTGTTAAATTGCAAATGTACATGTGGAACTATTATAGCTGCAATCCAGTGTTGATTTACTTCAAATTGGCTATTAACAACAGCCGTTATCTTTACGATAGTGAGAGTTTGAAGATTTGTATAATTACTGCACTTCTTAAGCCGAAATAGAAACTTTCTGCCCCAGGCTCAAACTGACTTATGTTTTATACAAGCAGGTTAGAGATCTATCACATTTATTAGATCTCTATAATATGAAATAAAATGGGATCTATATAAAATAAAATGTATTGAACTACCGCCATCATAAAGTACTGGAAAATAGTTTCGCTGCCTCAGCTGCTATTTCATGGCCAAATAATAGATACAGTATCTATAAAGCTTTTATAGTGATTGAGTTGCAGCTGGCAAACCTGTAAGCGAGAGGGCATTGGCTGCTTTTAACTTACTCATTTCCTAAAGAGCTGCATTTTACAGCACGCTATCGTTTTGATGTCAATCATAAAAGAACCACCTGAGTAACTTAATCCATTTTGGGGAGTGGTTAAAAGGCATTTCATATCAGCTTCCCGTCAGGAAATGTACATCAAGGCTGTCATTACCAACTGAACACAATTTTCTAAAGCTGTCTGGCAATAATTTGTTGCCTTTTATGTCAGATGACGTCTTTGTCGGTCGACTATATCCCTCTTTGATCAGCAATTGAATCTAGTTCAATCTGCTCTCTCAACAGAATTGTGCTTGTTTTCAGCGTTTTGTGTGTCTTTGTCAAGGTAATGATAAATTGAAAGCAATTGTTTGAATAAACAATGGAACGACGACCGTAAGACAACACTTATGGACTGAAGTTTTGTCCCAAGAGAAAATTGTTCTTTTGCAAGAGGTCGATGCACAGCATACCAAGAATACCCAATTTTATATAGTGCACTACACTGATATCGGGGCGTCAAGATGATATGGCATTCTAGGAGTAATGTATAACACATAGATATAGGTAGTCGCATTCTAATCACAAATTTTCTCATACTTTGTGGCGCTTCAAAGTCCTTAGGTGACTATTAACATTGTCTTCAAAGCAATAACAAGTCATGTCTACGAAATGCAATACATGATAAAGTGATAGGGTCGTACCTGTCTACGGCGATTGCCACCAACGTAAAGACTGAAGCCAGAACAGACACGACTTGCACGGCTGCCGTCAGCTTGCACATCACATTGCCAAAGGGCCATCCTGCCGTGTTAGGAAAAATTTTTATATCATTGTTTTGTTCTATCTTATATAAAATTTTCCTGAAGCAAAGTTCATCAGTAATTTCCAACAGAATGAGAAGGTAAAGCAGTACCAGTCTTTGGCAAAGAAATGGACAATCTACCGCTTCTGTGACGTAACGTTATGCAAATTACACACGTAATGCCTATAAATGCCCCAGTGAGCGGTGGATCATACATGTAAACAAGAAGTTTATGGCGTCCCCCGTCAGGGATGGTTGTAAGGCTCCGATGCTTGTATGTCCAGTTTCCCCATTTTTGAGGAAATTGCATTTCAACTTGCTTTAGAAAGATTTCTACCAACACAGATGAACTTTCAACTTATGGTTAAATCGTTTTTTGTTATTATTATCATTGATAAATAAAGGTGATATCACATCAAACTACGAAATGACACAACATCAAACGGTAATAAAGAACAAAACTCACCGATTATGATGTTGTCCACGAGAGTGAAGGGCATGCAGAAGATGGCTACCAAGATGTCGCTTGCAGCCAGGTTTAAGATGAAGTAGTTCGTCACTGTCCTCATCCGAGGTATCTTCGCCACAACAAAGCAAACCAAACTGTTGCCTACCACGCATAACAAGAAGACTACGAAGTATGATATGGCCAAAATTGCAATTACTGGTACGCTCTGTTTTAAAATGGTGCCTGGGATTTCAAAATTGGTCACATTTCTTGCAGGAATTGTATCATTTTCCACTGTGGCCATCATTGAATGTTTGGTTCTTCAATACTGAGATGGCCCAAGATAAGAATAGGCGATTCGAGAATTTCAAGAATTGGCTACAGTAGGTGTAGGGATATTGTAACAAGAAGATATTTTCAGCTAATTTCTGTGTGCTTGGGTTGTGTTATTAAAATTTTGCAACCCTAGTCACACAACAAGACAAGATATGATGATGATGAAAGCCTTGAATATTCTTTGCATTGATTTTTTCCCAACGGAGGAAGCACCTTCCTTTTAAAGCAAGTAGTCTCTCAGAAGTGGTCACGACCCATCGCTCAAAGGCAATATCACCAGCCAGAATGTTTGTTATTCTAATAGCTTTTAAAACGATGTGTTACTCTTGACTTTTACCGCTGAATATAAACACATTGGAAGTGTCCTCCATCAATCCACTACTTAGGATTGTTCCGGCTTTTTACAGGTGTTGGACTCAGATAACATAACTTTGAAAGCCGTGGTAGATGAATAATTTTGAACAAGAAAAATATGGGGCATGAATATTTGTGTCTATGGCTAATAGTCTCCCTTCGGCCCTACTATTTTGCTTCTTATGATTCGTCTTCCTCCTCTAAGGTTTCTTGAGGTAAGAAAATTTATGAGTTCCTTCCTGTTCTTGCAACTCGTTGTTCGGCGAAGATCAGAACCCCGCAGATCTATGTGAACGTGAACAAGGCAGGAGTTTGTACTGTATTTGTTTCTTCAGGTTTTCAGGAGAGAAGTCGCAGAGCTCAACGACGTTTGAAGCTAACGACACCCAACTAGATGACCTGTATAGAACAAAAAATACAATAATGTTCATTATTATTGATTGCTATTATGTTATGCACTCCAAACATTCCTACAGTTCCCTAAATAGCTTCCTCATAGCTGCGCTTGTGAATCATTGGAATATAGGATTCTTATAGGATTCTTATAACATATCCTTGAGCACATTTACCAGGCGACGTTTTTCCTCAACTACCTTCTTCAGAGCCTGAATGGACTACAATGTGTAATAGAGTCTTTTCAGGCCGTAATGGCAGTATGTGAGGGGCTTCTAAAACGTAGGCCAGGTAAATGTTTCCTAGGTTGTGTTATAAGTACCATATATTTCCATAGATAGTTCTAGCTAGAATACAGCTGAACTAATGTTCTGGAGTTAAAGGTGCCCTAAGCGATTTCAGTGGGTAAAACTTGAAATATTCTGGGGAAGGCAATTCTGTTTGGTGAGGTTGAAATCTACATTTACTTCCCTATATTAGCACATCTGCATCATTATTTCATACTTTGGGCGTTTAAAAATAGCACAGAAGCAAGCAACAAAAGGAGAATTTTATTTATTGGGTCCCCCAAAAAATCAGCCCAGAATCCAGCCGTAACTGTTTTCTGTCGACAATTTTCGGTAACTTCCGGCCGCGTGACGTCACAATGCCCAAGCACATTGAGCCATGGCCACGTGATTATTTCTTCGGAAGCGTTTGGGACTTATCGGTCAGAATCTTGCATGTTCGGACGATTTGAAATGATGGCTGGCCTCCAAGTGCTCAGATTTTTCACCACACAACGACATCACATTTTTGCTCCATGATGGTCGATATGCGATAGGATAGTGTTATCTAAACTTACTATGGATAGAAATCAGAAAAAAAATTGATTTTGAATATATGACTTTCAGCGCCCTAATATTGCTTAGGTTGCCTTTAACAGAGCAAAAAACAATTTTGCACGAATCATTTTCAACTGCATTTTCTTCTGCTTCCTTCTCTGTTATCTACATAATTTATCATATTGCATACGATAAGACAGTATTTCGTACCAATGGCAGCCCACACTAGATGGAGTAGTAGATGGAAGTCAGTGAAAACCTCAGTCAGTGAGAAGACAGCACCTCTCTCTCCACTGAATCTGCGTGAAAACAAAGACGTATAAGCTCAAAACAGACAAAAGGGCAAGAAGCTTACACTAAAGTGTTTGCGTTTGTGCCATACGATAAGAGGGTGTTTCAAGTAAGCATGATGTAGTTTCTATGTCAGCGCCTAGATCGGAAAGAGAACGTTCGCACAGCAATGCAAAGATAGCAAAATCATAATCGACCTCCCTTGCAAAGCAGAGGTAACAACCTCTGGTTTCCTTTGAAATTTCAAAACCTTGGTAAGAATGAAGCTATTTATGGATTTGGGGCAGTTCTAGGCATTGTCTACACCCCTACGGATTAATGTATATCAATTTCGCCTCAAAGCTATAAACAGGATGAAACCAGACACGAAAAACGAAGACATCAAAGCACTTCTCATTAATATCCAGACAAAATTAGATTGAAAATGATTTTGTCTGGATATTAGTGAGGAGTCATTTGATGTCTTCGTTTTTCTTGTCTGGCTTCAGCCTGTTCATAGAGCTTTCTGACTAGGTGATTGGATAACGTGGTTATAGATACTGACATACTTAGCCATCACTACTGACTACTGTCGCAGTTTATTGCAGTAACATTAGATACATCTTCGATGTAACGTTCAGATCAACAGAAATAGGAACTAAGGACTTTAACAACAGTAAAACATTTGCTTCACTTTCTTTTTAAAGGTAGTCAAACGGTTTCATGTCCACCAACTGCTGCAGTAAGACTTGCCAATAACCCTAACGCTTCCGACACCTATACCTCGGACCATATTCCAGAGCCAGCAACGCACAGGTCAAACTTAGGCTAAAACATGGCAACTTTAATTTCTGCAAATGGTTTCATGTCTCGAGCTGTTACTTGAGATAATCCTACTATAATTGAAAACTGGTAGTAAAATCCGGCTTAATGGCTATGGTAAAAGTTTGATTCTTGACCCTTGAAGCTCTTTTTCCAAGGGAACATGTGGGATTTTACAACCGTTTCCTTGTAAATTATAAATTTTTCGCAGTTATGTGACTCAAGTACCCTCATCACAGACAGAAAAACAATCATTGACTGACAAGTGAATATACCGTTTGGTTCCAGTTAACTGAAATATGTTGACACAGGATACGTGCTTTTTTTTTGATATTCCTATTCATCATCATAATTCTTCCTCGTTACAGAGATGTACGCATTAGTTCATCAACCATTGCAGTTCGTCATTCGATATCTGAAAGCATCAAATAACTAGCTAAGGCTAAATGTATCCAGTATTTTCATATACAACATATTTCTCTCCACTAATTGCGTTTAACGTATTATGAACATCATATATTAGATGTGAAGCACCGTTGTTGACGAAGGCGTCGCATATACATCTCTCAAGGCATGGTAAAAAGTCCGTTTATTCATTACCACGCCCTTTCACAATCAAAGACCAGATTCATACTGATTTCAAAATTTGCATGAAAATCATGAACTGCTGATGTGTCATCGATAGTTATCGCATATAAGGGGAAACTTGTCACTAGATTAGTTTTGTAATCATGATATATAATGCAAGGGAAAGATTTCGGGGAAAAAACAAATGAGATTATGTAAATTTAGTTCGATTATTGTGATGAGGCAACCCCATGAAACAAAGTAATTGGAATTTATTCTAAAGGCGTCCTGATTACCACCATAATTTTGGTAAAAGGTCATGTGCTGAAGTTAGTCACAACCTCACAGTGGCCTCAAGACTAACAATGAACAACAATTTTCGTGCATCACGATCAACATTGATTTGTGCCTGTCATAATGAGCTTTTAGTGTTGACAGCATGGGCTTGATTTTATGAATTATTGTGGATTATCGATCTAACGAGCGAAGAATCTAATAATATCACTTGGTTAGTGGTCATCATCATTAGAGTGCAATCGTACCGTAGAGGGATTTCAAGGCAGTCTGTATCAATTCACAAGGGATAGATAGATCACGCATTGGGACTACCCACCTACCATATGCATGCGGTTCAATGCTTGTGACAGGCAGGATGTTCATAGACGTCGTTCATTTTGTATACCTAAGCACTGTGATTCAGCCTTTTGATTGTCGTTGCAAAGTTATTTGAATATAAAAACGTAGCCCTACGCTTGACAGTACAAAGTCCTAAGTTTGCCTGAAATTAACCGTGTCTATACTCTTTTTACAGAGGTCGCAACCGTCAACCAGTAAACGGCCAAAGATATAATTTGTAGTTCAGATGAATTTCATAGCTTAGATAATGAAGTATACTTTTTTAGGATTTGTGTGTTTTGTTGTATTTCATATCATACTTTTACATCATAGATCATATTCAATTCATAAAGTCTCAGGCCATACAAATTCAGCTTTCATCGCCCAACGGTCTCCATTCGAATCCATTCAATCGAATCCAATGATTAAGTACTTCCACGCCCTTTTACTCCCTTGGCCCACATACTGAGATGATGGCATGCATGATGCATTTGCAAGTGACATGAGATTACCATTTTTCAATTAGGTTATAACATTCATTGGGGACTGCGCATGACAGCCTTTACATCAATTATTAGATTTATTAAAAGTAATGCATACTTGATTATAACCTTGGACCATGACGAACATCATGTTATACGGCAATTACGTATGTATGTTGAAATCGTTTTACTTATTACGCCCCAATCGTGGATCTTTGCCAATGAAGAAAGCGTTATGAGCAAAGAATTGTAATGAAGTTCGCTTTGAGAACCAGTTAAGTTTGTTACAGACGTAGGCAAGACTGAAGAATAGATTGAATTCAAAGATGCAAGAAATAAATATTCTACTTCTTTTTTTACCCTGACGTATTTTCTTAGGTACCTGTATTGTGTATAACAATACCAATGCACTGAGCTCCCTAATCACCCTGGATACCATGTTAAAAGGAAAAAATTGCTGGAGAAAATTACATATAGTTTCAGTAACATTGACCGAAGATCATATTACGAACATTAATCTACCAGCCCTTGTAATCTTTTATGCGATCACATCTTTACTGAACGAATTTTAAGCTAAGTCGTAATATTGAAATGCATGTCTACATTGTTCACCTTTGCACCAATATAAATCTCTGACTCAGTATGAAGAGAGTCTGCTCTAAACTTCAGTCGTACCAGCTTGAGTGAGAGTCATGTGTCATTAAGTTGAAACGATGGACCATGAATTAACCACGGGCAAAACTTTATGGGACTACGTTTGACATACTTTATCATACTTAAACCGAATATCTCTCAAAGAGGGACATCTCGAAAGCGTTTGCCACACCATGTAGAATCGCTTACCTTCTATATGGCTCTCTGTTACCTTTACCTTTACTAAGACGTATATCTACAAGTATATCCTCATGCCTGAGGGTCGGGGACTATGGTAGAGTCCAGTACCAGCCTCCTGTACTCCTCTCTGTTACAACTCGTGTGTTATTAAGCTTACGCCGGATTTAAGGCTACAGCTAAGTGGCAGTATAGATCTCCTTAATATAGGTAAAATCAATACCAGTAAATGGTGCGTTGTTTGATCATGCTGTTAGTAAGTAAACTTTCTACACTGAAAGGTCAAACATCTGACGCCAAGCACTGAATACGTGACGACTTTCATCCTCCTTTCATCCGACTTTCATCCTGTCTGACCTTTGTACCAGCATCAGACATTAAGAGTTTCATATATAATACATTTGGACAGTTTATATTTTTGAAGTTTAAAGCCGCATTGTAACATTACTGGCGACTTAAAAAAGCACCATGTTTAACCTCAGTTGACGATGACTGATTACGCTACTTTTATCTATTTTTGGTAAAGTTGAAATATGCCAAAATGAATTATTCTAGAACCTCTTGCCTCGGTAGCAAACCACTTACATGGACTACAATAAATCAGAATTGTCGAGCGTATGCACTATGCATATGGTGAGGGATACGGGTCAATAACCGACTTTTTTAGGTCAAGGGCACGATTGAGAATAATGCACATCATAGTCCGATGAACCACTTTATGATGGGCAACCTATGTTAGAGTTCAGTACCCCTGATCCCATTCCAAACACTTAAAGTACATACTTGAGCTCCATCTATGAGAGGGCTTCATAATCATAACCTTCTTAAGGTAAGATGAGAGATTGTAACTTCAACAGTCTTTGGCACATCAAGAAGGCTTCATGGTGATGATGATAGATGATGGAGGCATGTATTGATCGAAGGAACTTTGCGAGTCCATTTCCAAAATGTCGGATGTTCTGCCTGGTCCATCATATGGCAAAGCAAAGATTGATATAACCTCCTTCGCATGGGAGTCAAAAGTGACAGGCTTTTCTTTAGGTATATAATTGCTGAAGGAGATAGCAGTTCTCACGTTTGGTCGATGTATAGTCAATATATGCAGCTGCTTCATATACTGCCCATGCATCTCACACCTTTCTTATGATAAATGGGTTCGCCAGCCTACGTTCGCGTGCATTTAGATAGGTTGACTGAAAGATATCATGAATATCAACAGACCGTGTCATAGACGCCTGGTCTGAAGTGGCGAAAAGTACTAGCAGCTGTTTCTTAATTCCTAATTCTCCACTATTTGATTCTAATTTTCTCGGATATAAATAGTCCTAATATGTTTGCTCTCTTTTAAGAAATGTTCTTTCCTCCTAGCAACCAAACAAATACATGTAGATGCGTATGATCGTATTGACATTAGCTGTTAACGGTGATTAAATGGACCGTGTGAATAATTAGCAGACTTTGGCACACACAAAACTAAGATAGATCTAATAAAGTTTGCAAGATGCTGTGGCTCCTCTTTAATGTCTAAATAGATCTATCGATGGCAAAGACCGTATCAAAAAAGCAAAAGGACTTTTATTTGCTGCCCTTTGAATACGGTCTTTGCCACCGATATATCTGCTTGGAGATTAGTTCCTCTTGAGGAGAATTCGTATTAGCCACATGCAGTTAAAAGGGCTGAGCAGATTCATCTATCTATTCATTACAGAGGAAACAGGACTCATTTTTTTGCAATCCCATCCATATATAGATATGCAAATGTATATCCTCATAGCTAACATACAACTAAATGATCCACAATTATGCAAATGAAAAACAAACACTAACGAAAGGTGACGTGTTCTTAGAAATCGCGTCCTCGGTAATCCTAACGAAGACTAGATTTGTGAGTCCAATCATAAGTTTGTGAGTCCAATCTCCGTGTTGAAAAATAGCTAAACTTTTAACAAACAAAGAGTCGAAATAAATTGTATTTGATGGATATGTCCGGAGTGACTTAACTTGACCATTACATTGTCGCCATACTGTCGGCCTCTTCTCCAGAACGGCAACAGTGCCAAGTGACTAATGACGATCATCATATTCACAGCCAGAACAGGGATTTCCCAATGGGCGTTCAGCTTCGCTTTGAACAAGTAAAATCTGTATTCGCTCGTGTTTTAGCAAGAATGTGGTTCGTAAACCCATCAATAACGACATTGATCTTTTTTTTACTCGATATTCCCCATGCCAAAGAAATTACGACCAATAGCGCCAACTCATCGAAAAGTTACGCACCCTTTGCACCGAGATGGCGACCATTGGGCGACTTAAGATCACATTTGTTGTTAAATCGAATCTCAATGATTGAAAAATGCTTTTTGCACGTTTTGTGTTTGTTTTTTAATCCATACTTTTACATGATGGATCATACTAATCCAATTTTGGTGCCTCAACGGTCTCCGTACAGTGTAAAGGGGGCCTTAAAAACTACTAGGACTTACTTGAACAAACAATTGTGCAAGCTTGCAACTTCAGGAAACGAACACAAACACCACTCGAAGAGTAATTATTTGACACGTTTAGAAACTCGACCCATATCTGTGCATATCAAATTTTGATGATGTGGACATTCTGATTGGCTGTACTTTTCAACTCGTTTCGCAGAAAAAACACTTTTATGACTCTATATCATCTTACTTGATCCAAAATTTATAACATCATTACCACTGTAGGAAATGTGGAATGTCATAAATAACAGCAACAAAAAACTTTTCCATAAATATCTGTATTTATCCCCTGCTTCCCGGGGATAATAAAATCTCATAGCCTAATGCTATAAATACAACATTATTAGGCTAACGGGTACGGGTATGAAGAAGTATCAGATCTACATTTTTCTTAATTCACATTCATCTATTGAGCATTAAACAAGAAGCAAATATGTTTTTGAAGGTCTTCTGCTCATAGAATACAGATGACGATCAAAAATAACAAAAGGAACAGATAATTGCAACGTAACATATAACTCAGGTAAGCAGCAAATAACAAGACAAACTAAGTCAACATCATAACATAAAAATAACAGTCATACAGCGGAAGGAATCAATAGTTATAAAGGTTACATATCAGTCTAATCAACAGCAATAGCAAAACGAACTGAATCAAGATTATAACAGAACATACACAAGCTGGCTTACCAATCCAACTAAACTAGGCGAATCTTCCGGTCTTTGAAATAAAATTGAACACAATATCGATAACTTGCACGTTGTTGCTTCATTCAATTTCCACTCATTCTACCAACGTTATATTTGTGATACTTATTCAAGCAAGATGGTGTAGGCTTTTGAACGTCTTATATGGAGACTTCAAATGTTGAGAGGTAGTAGCTCACAATTGCAGCTATATCTAACGCCTTTGGTAATCTCATTTATCGGATGTAACCTTCAGTTAAACCTGTTAGGTGGGGCTTTGAGCTCCTGCAAGACGATGATTGAGATACTGCACTTAATTAGTTTAGCTATTTCCATATGAAGGCTGTTCCCAATTTGGATACGGTTACTATCATTTAATGACCTTTAGCTGTCACATCTCTGAGGCTTAATTGCTTCAAAAATAAATCTTGTTTAGTCAGCAATTCATCGCATGCAATTTGACAGATATGAAAATCAATGTTACTCATCAGTAATTGTAATGCTGGATGCAGATATCCTCCAATTCATACTTAGCAAATAACTGTACGTATACATAACAAATACATGAAGATTGTTTGGAAAAAATGAACTAATTCATGCAGGAAATAAAGCTTCGAATCAATGCAGGCTAGTGATGTAAATCATACATAAATGAGTAGTTGTCCAATACTATTTTCAAATAGCCTAGCATGTTCAATAGTCGTGGTTTCCATTCTATCCAAGCGAACGTTTATCTCGTAAGTGCAGGCCATAGAACATCAACTGCAATGAATGATTCTGACACCTTCCGTAACTTGATTTTCGAAAAATGCTACAGCTCACTGGCACAAGCAAATTTGATGGTAAATTGCGGTAACTAAATACGAGGAAAGATGAGAGATTCAAGTGAGATGACAATTTTCTAGAAAAATATATTTTTGTCTTGAGTTTCTATGCAGTTGTGCTGGCAAAACTGCCTTAGCTATCAGCTAGAAGCAGCAAACCACCAAGCATTTGCACAGATTTCTCTAGTGTACATCACAAACCCACAAATTCTGAAAAAGTTGGGCCTTTTGTCTTCCACTGCTTCCAAAAAGTCAAACCAAGCTTGTGAAAATTGTTACAACGATGTCAATCACAGTTCACTGTCAAATGCATGTTTTTTCCTTATATTTTTAATGTACCTACAATTAGCCCTCGGGCATAAACTTGCAAGAAAACTTTCCATTGTTTTGCCTCTTCTTGCATCGTTGGATGTTCTATAGTAGACGTTGGTTCGTACACTGCTACGTGACAGGAAGTTCATCAGACAGGTCTTAGTGTCTCCAACCGTTTCAAGTTGTTATCTGATGAACCTTCGTGAAGGTTAGATAGGTTTCATAAAAGGACGTTAACACTGTGTCCTGAACTCACCAAAAGGTCGTTGCTCAAAAACGTCTATCTAAAACATCGACGTAGCTTGAATTTCAAACCATGGTTTGTAGAAACGGGCTTACAAAAGCTATATAATGGCTACATTACTCCACAGACGACACTTTCGTAACCCCAGAAGCGGGGGTATTGACCCCTCCACCCTATCTCTATTTCATCATTCCCTGGGTATACAACTGTGTTCCAGGCCGTCCAGTAAAGCAGAGACCGGATTACGACTTCGTAATTGCATCTGTCTCGGTGTGTATGGTGTGATTACATTTGGCCAAAAGCCAACAGAGGCCAGGGTTTAGCGCTTACAATCTTTTATTTGTCTATATCGTATCACACGATTTAGGAATACCGTCAAGGTCTCTTAAATTCTACCACGCAAAACTAATAATAATTTCCGCAGGGACGTTCAGCTTGCCGTAAAGTAAGTCTGGATGACAAACATTTAACTGTTTATTACTAAGTTCCTGTGCACTAATGTCCTTGACCTATCCCATGTGCAAAGGCTGTCACAGGAAAAGCAAGAAAACAAGAATACGACAAAGAAGCTTAACTGTTTAATTACACATTTCAGACAATGTGTAATCAATTTGTAATCATTAGCTGTGAGATAGGTTTATCAAATTCCAATTTGGAAGTCTTAATCACAGCAGATGAACTAGTACCATCTCGCACATCCGAAATTAATGAAAGTATTTTGGGAAAATTTCAATTGCTGCTGTCTTCATAAATCATGACGCCGGAGCAAGCTGTTAGGTAAACTCAAACAGAAGGTGTTTTCACTAGGTCACGAATACCAGGAGTGAAGTATTGCAGCAAACTAAAGTCTCTTGTAGAAACTGCCTACATATAAAGTCCAGAAGAAACTGTCACAGCCTCTGAATAAAAGAAAGATTCGTACTTCATCTAACATCTAGGAGTCGTGCTGCTTCTTTGTCTTCACAAATCACTTTTTCATATATGGCCTTTACACAATCGATATCGCTACCAGCACCATCCCTGTTTGCTGCCAACATATAAGCCTGATGGCTTCTTAAGGTCTTGCGGGACAAGGTTATTCGAGTTTTTATCCTTCGAGATGCTGAAGCAATATGCAATCTGAATTCTACAGTAGACTTGTATATCAGATCAATTAGTTAATTGAAGTTTCATACATGGTTGTTATTTTCAGTCCTTTGAGTTCTTTTTAAATTCGTTAGACTGCATGCGTCATAGCTAGCGTCAAGAGAATTGGCTAAGTCCATTGAAACAACTTAATCAGAGACTATAAATTGATCTATACAGGTCAAGGAAGCGTCTGTAATTAGATTAATACATCACATTCTCCATCAACGGAAATATGATCACCCTGAAAGCACTCAGAAACCTATGCTTTTGGGACTCGAATTGGGCTTACAATTATGTTTATTAAAGTATCAGTCACGAACTGCTAGGCCTTGACCTTTAGAACTCAACCAACATGTAGCTCTGTGATCATGTATTTGATGTACCTTTTTTTCTTATATCATGCAAGCATTCATGAAATTATTCAAGCTTGTCTTCCACATGGACCAGGTTGTCTTAAAAACATCAAATTACATCGTGCAAGTAGTAATTGTTTGATTGAAATGTATTTCGATTCGTATCAATGTATACGTCACATACCTCAAGTGGCACTGGTTGGCATTGTGACCAGGGTGACAGCCCCAAAAGTCGAGAGGTTCTCGGTGAATACCACGACAGGCCTCAATGTCGTTCCCTTTTGGAAAGGTACTTAATATGAATTATCTCAATTCATTCAGGTAAAAATGAGTACCAAGGATAAGACGTTAACTGAATGTCCCGTGCTTGAGAAATGCCCCACCTCGAGCACGTTAAAGATGCCACTACATTTATCGATTGTGAGATGGTGTCCTTCCTGGTGTGAGTGGATCAAACCTTACAGTCTGGTCTTGCACAGCTTACACTTAGTTTACTGTACAAAATCGGTGTGTTCCGCCTAAAGTTTCGAACATCCAACCTGTCATAAGAACCCAACAGTCATTAAAAGTACAAAAGTAAAGTTAGCTCCCATAAGAACAGCCAAATGCCCTAAGGTGTGAGACAGGCATGCCGCAGAAATATTTGAACAAAAAAATACCATCTGATTTGTTAGATATATAGCTCTATTTTCGTTATCTGGCGTCATTTTCCCGCATAGGTTACTATTTTAGCGCAAACATCAAGTGCAAAGTTGCAGTTTCCAACGTCCTGGTTGGGTACCGATACCTTTTGGAACAGCCTGGCTAATCAGGGGCCACCATTTTGGCTAGATTTTACCTCCCTCCCTCTGGAAAGTTGCCTTCTCTCGGATGTATAAAACTCCAAAATGAAATGTAACGTAGATCAAGTAAGGTTCTAGTTTTATTCTATACATTTGTTATATGAACGGAAACAATTTTCCAACTGCTCGCGTAGGCAGGCTATCAAATCAGGAAGCAATTTGAAGACCACATGAACTTCTTTATGGACATGGCAACCCTTATGCAACGTCTTCGTTGAATATATTGTGCAATATAACACAAACTTCCGGCCTCAATTTGAACATGATATGAGCAATTTGACTAGAGGCAAGCACTTTTGACTTGTCAGCTTTTATTGATTTTGATATTAAAACTGAGACAGAAAATTGAAGAACATTTGAAGACGGTTGTAATAGTGAGGGTCTGAAGAGTTAACCATTAACTATGACAATCCGAACATTTGCTTTCAGCCAAATAGTCTTTGGGACAATTACACGTACCTCCCAAGTGATCACTCATGAATATTGAAATCATTCGGTAGCTGCACCTAATATTCTGTCCGGACGCTTTCGTATTTTTAAAATCTTAAGTATCATAAAAAACTACAATGTTCCTTGGTTGTTTTTATGGTAATGCTTGACGGTGTGCCATAGAAGTGAAGTATTGTATGTCTTCTCCTTATATTGTATGCTGTAGGGGCTGCGACCACACAATAAATTTACGGTCTGTAGGACAGCAACAATCGTGTGTTGACTAGAGCAAAGAAGCAGCTAAGCATCGACTCTCCTAAGTAGTCCTATGCTGTATGCCTCCACGGCTATGAGATACACTTTCTACGACGATTACGTTCCATAAAGACTCACAGAATGTGTAACAGAAATCCAAAACCAATGATTTAAAGGTTCCATGACACTTTCTCAAGCATAACAGACGGTGGAGGATATCCCTCTTGGCTTAAGATTATGGAACATCTGTAAAACATTACCATTTAGCTTTATCTTCGTTGCAGTATGTTACAGCGAAGATAGATTACCATCATATATGGATCTATCACGGCGAAAATCAATAAATACGTTATTTTGAAGTAGACGCGATGATAAAGATTGATTATCACCATCTTCTTGGGAATCAATAAAACGTGACACATCATATCCTCTGGATAGGTAAAGATTGCCCCCGGTTAATCATTCTTCAGACTTTCTTTAACGGAAGCCAGTCAGTACGGTTGTATTGCCATTACAATAGTCCTAAAGCCCCCCTCTCACTGAACCCGCGGCACGCTGGCGGTGTCGCTGCGTCCTAAGCTGGATTTGTGTTACCCTTGAATTTTGAAAATTCAAATATCATTCAAAACGTACAAGTATGACCAAAAACACAACAAAACACACAAAGCTTGAAAATATTCCTTTTTTGTCGATGAAATTCGTTGAGTGCTTTGTCAATTGGATCGGCCGCAGCGACGCCGGCAGCGTGCCGCGGGTCCAGTGAGAGGGGGGACTGAACTTGTGGTGTAACAAACGTTACCGATGAAGATCCATTCATCAACATCGTCCGTTGGTCTATTTGGTCGGAATCAGTCTCTGCACAGAGCTATTAGATTTTTGCAATCACCATGCAGATTTCAAAAATGGGCAGACTAGGCGTGGAAAAACACGATAGGCAGAAAGGATAAGCATTGAAACCGAGAATGATAGCTCTTCGCAGCAACATGTGACGGTTGAAGAGAAAGTTGATTGCGACCCCTGATGTATCCCAAACCGTAGACTATCCAGAACCAAGCCCAAGCACTGTTTGAAATAGTCCACGTGTGTCCCAAATAGTGCTTGGGCATAGTTTACGTTGCCAGATACATTCACACTGTCCCTCATTTAAAAAATGCTAACATGCTAGCAAGGCTTAGCTCCATTGCGGATAACACAGTTAGGGATTCGCTGTACGAGTTTCCAGGGAAACTATTTCGATTCCCCTAGCATGAATCTGTGCCCTGTTACAATTATTTCTAGATTAAAACAATATTTTACAGATCTTCCCACGAGCAGATTGAATGTTTGAACAATCACATGACTTCTCATTATACGGTTTAACCGTCGTTCGCGCCACTACGTTGTTCTTAGCACATTATATTTTGCAAATTATCGTCGTCATGTATCTCATGGTTTGTTTTGGTTGGTGATTAAACATTTACCTATGACCAAATTCTATCGACTGGCTTCTTTCTTACTTCCATTTCTTGTATTCAAACCTATCCACAACTCTGTTGGGTTACAGGGTTGCACGGTCGGAAACTGTCGTGACAGTTCAATTGTCATAGTCGTAACAGTCGTATGTGCGTGGGTCTAACTGTACCACGCTTAGAGATGAGTCTTGGACGATCTCATTTCTAAATCTGGACCCAAGTCAGAATGCAGAGAGACTGGTATTTTTTTAAGCTTTGCGTCGCGGGTTCAAAATGCTCCATCTATGGATCCTTCAAATAAATGAAAGTATGGAAATACTTGGCCTGTGCTTGCACATACATTTCGTCCTAAAACACGAGATATCGACTACGAAAGCTGTCTACCAAACGAGAAGGACTTACCTTGTCAACGGCTCAGCTGACTATTGAGCAAGCCAATGTGACTGCCTTCTCCTCATATAAAAAGGTTATGTAAAAAGCCTTAAGCCAGAGGGAAGGCAAGATACCAAATTTAGAAGAAATAATTCGGTGCCACACGACGCTTCTGCGTTAGCTTTGAAGTTAAAAGTAGTTTATCCTCAGCAACATGAAAGTGAATAAATGTTCTCAACACAAACGTACAGTGTGAAACCCATACCCTGCAATAGCAACAGGTTATCAAGGACAGGTGAATTAGCAACAGTCATTTTGTCCCCCAGGGCCCTACTCAAACCCACAAATCAAACGACACTGACTTACGAATAATTCCTAAAACGCCACAAACCTTTTAACGTCTTCTGTACGCCCATACAGAAGCAAACAGTACGTGGTTACAGCGTCAATATTGCTAACGCGAGCGTCTACATAATACTGAATCTGAAACAAACATTCTATGTCACTATTTGAAGTACATGACTTGGTACATTTCGAGATGTCTGCCGTTGATATCCATCCCAACGTTCATGCAATAGCTCACAGATTAAAATTACCTTGTTTCTTGTTATCAGCAGGGTACAGCTCCAACACAAACGTCAAGCAGAGAGCCTTTACAAAGCGAGACAGATGAAGAAGTGAGCCGTCTCTGACTCCTGGCGAGGAGAGGGGTTGTTTTCCATCTAACCAAGCTCCTTGATCTAACGTGATTCCTTTTAAACTGTCCAACCAGAGACCATGGGAGACGGAAATTGGATCTACCGCGACATCTTTCACCAGATGGTGCCAGTCCGTAAAGCTTCCTGCAGTCACCGCGGTTGGCAAAACAAACTACTTAGTAACCAATCACGACCTTTCATTGAAAAATCACCTCCAACAGTAGTGTAAATGTCAGACCCCCTACCTCTGGTCCATTAGCAATATTTCTATACGCTGAACTTAAATAAAGTGTCATAAATAACAGCAAAGCATGGTTTGACATTTTGAAAGCGCTGATTTTTCTTTGTTTCTTTCTCCATAAAGATGTCATAAAGGGCAAAGAAAAAAAGATTCGGTATCCAGATGAAAAATAAGTCTACGTTGAAATTAGGCAATTATAGTATATTCCTGTCATATATAAGCAATATATATTTGTATACCTTCATTCTTAAAAAAAAACAAGTGTTTTGTAACCTATCATGCAAAGAAAGATGGCACATACTATTTTTGTGTCCGACTATTTTTGTGTCCGAAAAATTGATTTAATAATCATCTACCCATCCTTTTAACCCATTTCTTAAACAGGCTGGAGAATCTATTCATGCAGTCCGGTTTGATTTTTCAGTTTGCTCTGTTTGACTCTCTACGGGTGTTAACATTTGTCTCGCATGTTACGAATCATAACGTATAGCAGAAGCAATTTAACCTGTGTTGTAGTGTTCCTTATCGGTCCCCCAGCAGGCGTCCCAGACAGATTATCACATTAGTCGGCTCTGACCAATGACGGAAGGCCTTCGGTTTACAATACTCGTCCTTGTTTGATTGATTGACCACAGAACTCGGACGACGGAAATTATGTATAATTGAGTTTCTTACTAATGAGGACAGTCCAGAATATTTCCTAGAAATGATAAGGATCGCAAACTATGCTTCATTAATTTGCTGTGGTCAGTTTGCATATTTACAATGCAAACTTTCGAGCCAATACGTTTATCTTTATTATTACATTCTGATCACTTTATCTGGACGGCATCTGTCGATAATACGTAGTAATTACAGTTGAGACAATGCATATACATATTATTGAGCAATTTGTCTTTGTGCTGTTGATATATCCAACGACTTTAAAATTCTATATCTTAAGGGAGGAACAAATAGATGAATTGTGAATTGCTTTGTCACAAGTTATCAACTTAAAATATTAGAAATATTCCGTCTTGCATGAAAAGAACATGCAGGCAGCAAGCTATCTCTATACAGTCGTTTGTTTCGACCTGAAATGCTATGAAATCACCAATACATGCATCTACCACATTGTGATTAAACACAATTAAGAAATGCGTTAAGGTGCTAGATTACAAAAGATACCCAATACATTGGATATATTCTAATATTCATCTGAAACAACAGGGCCTATCTATAAGACGCCCTCTTGCCTTAGCGAAAGCATCTGCTGCACTACAATACCAGTAGAGTTGACATAGCCATGTCATCAATGGCATCGTACACGCTGGAAATACGCTGCTATTAGGGGTTAAGATGAAGGACTATGGAATACTTTGTTGTGTCCTGACCAATCAATCTATTCAACATCATACAAAGGTCTATCTTGATATGGGAGAGTTAACGTTTTCAAAAAGTGGATTACGGCTAACTAATTGGATCCACAGCTTAGTCTTAAATAAGACATCGATGAAGATACACTAAGAGACTGCCAGAAAGGACAATTCCACTAGTTCACATACTAGTGCAATGTACGTATACACTCTGTAGTAATGAGAGAGAATCAGTTTATATGCTAGGCAGATACCCACTATATTCTTCTACTACTACATGCACTTTAGAAATAGTAACAAATTCAATTCTCTTTGAAAAACGTGCAGCGACAAAAACAAGAACTATTCACCACTCATAAGCATGACCATAGAATGTCCAGAACACTAGATATCAAAACCGGAAGTCCCATTGCAATACCTTAAAAAGCCGCTAGGGGGGCATAAGCGAAGATGACCATGACCTTCGCTTTTCCACCCCTACACGACTACCAAATATCATATCATACCTTCTTGAGTTACTCTGTCCACACACACACACACACACACACACACAAACACGTGCACACACACACACACACACACGGCACCTATTTACACATGGCCTTCTTGGCGAAGGTAGCTGACATCTGAAGAAGAATCCATATGCTATAGATTCCTAGATCCTAGACCCATACTAGCTTGAATATACATATACAGTATATATTTTGTTCTGTTGTAACCTAATCGTATAGTCCAATGGGGGCAAAACATGTACAATAAAGATCTTCTTCACTGTTAAACAAAAAGACAAGACAATGCAACCACCCTTACCTCCTGTGCTAGCTGCCTAACACCAGCAAATACCGCGTCAAGCCCCAAACCTCCGAATCGACGATGCGATTACCATGGGCGTTACTTAACTTGAACACTCTGATTGGGCTTGCCATGTATGGTAGGATCACGTGTGTTTTTTGTAGATTTGTAGCTTAAGTTAGAGTGGAAAACAGGTACATGTATCATATAACTCGGTCTTTCGTGTTTCGGGTAGAAGGTTACATAAAGTACGGTAGATCTTAATACTGGCCGACATTATTCTAATGTCTTTCAGCTTATCCTCTCATCAAGTACTTCTGTACTTTGTCTTTGCTGACGGTTGTATGTTTCCTTGCTCAGTAGCGTATCATTAAATATTGGACGTATATCCCAAATATCATGATATTCCTTATGCATTATATGCTTTCCTCTATACTAGAATTTCTCAATGGAAAAAAGGGCCAATTTTGACATGTGATACTAGTAATCCCTCTATTGTAACCATAGGGTAATACATAATAAACTAAGTAACAAAATGCCATCTATGATTGAACGTGTTTACAATATTTTAATCCCATACTGCATAGTCTTCAGTCTCCTACTGTTGTAGTAATAGAAGTTGTCATACATTATATATTTTAAAACTGTTATCATTATTATCACAATTGGGATAATCTAAATGAAATCAGGCAAAGCAGATTGCGATATCAACGTGCTGAGGAAAGATTGCATGAATAGCAAAACCTCATCTCGTTTGATATGTATGAATTTATCTATTTCTTGAATTTTAGGACTACTGAATGGCCCATTCAGCTTTAAACAAGCTGATCGTCAAGAGAACAATCTGCACAACAGAATACAACCAATACATATGTAAAATGAAATACAAGTAACAAAGCTATCAGCTGAAACATATGTACCCAAAACACTACGCAAAAACATAAACTATAATGTTAGGAACTTACTATAGAATAAAAAACTGAATATTAAAAAGGACGGAATCATATTCACGGTTTCCGAATAGCTGTCTGGCCGCGAGCTAGCTCACCGTCGGTAATTTAAGATGTCCACCGATCCGTTTGATGCTTTCCCTGTGGGGCGCTTGCCATCGTCCGTGTTAGAATAATGGTTTAAGGTTTTAAAGTATTTCACCTTACACATGCGCATAACAGGCTTGTGTGTACCGTAATGGATTTTGATATTAAGTTCAAGGTTGCAATTTACTCCCGACGCCGCTGGCACTCTATTGCTGAATTGATATATTCATGGCTTTAGAATTCTATACCTGCCTGCGGGTATGGTATGGCCGCGAGCGTTAGACTGGAGCATGCCTTGCAACAATCCAGCAATAGCGTGTAATGCGCTAGCTATATTTTAATATGCGTGCGTTTAAATGCTAGGGACACTGACGGAGGTTTGGTTGATCTTATATTTACCTTCAATATTTTCCTTTTTGCTACGTTTCTTCTTCTTCAGTTTAAAACAAATAAGGTCAATGACCTGGATAAGATATAGACGGCTATCACCATGGTTACTGGAGGTAGTGGGCACCCTATGGTATTCGATTTCATTATGTAGCAAGTGGCATGCCGGCAAGACAATGCTGGGGGGGGGGCGATGCTGTTGGCCACTCTATAATAAAATGATACAAAATGTGTTTGAGCCAGAATAAACAAAATTGTACTTTTCTAGGCTAGACCATGTAATGGTTAACATTATCTATTTACTTGCAAATGTTAAATTTCTAATTCACAATTTTCTGTTATAATCGACAATCGTTTTTTTATATCTGAATTGTATCTCCTATAACATATTTTCGTCCTTTTGAGTGTTTCACTAAGTGTAAATGACCAGGGCAGCTGATACCGTTACAGGTTGTAAAGTCCTAATTAGCCCAAGTCGTAAAGCTCGTAACGGGTTGCCAATGTATCTAACCTGTTACAGACCATTCAGTCGTTAATTAATGCGAACATATACCTCACTTTTCCGGTCAGAAAGCTTAAAGAAGTACAAATCTTATGTGTAGTTTGCAATAGTTATGACAGTTATATCAACAGTATGTATTACATAATTGTCAGTACATATCATTATTACTTTCATTCAGGCATATAATGGTTATTGGTGAGCTACAGACGTATAGAATTCAGCTATATATAGTTCTCATATGACATAACGTTTTGTCATTGCCACTTGTATTCCCATAAGAGGACCATTTCCGTTTTCCTATTCCCGAGTTGTTCATAACTGAGCAGGTTTTTCAATGTCACTTGTACAATAACGTACGCTGAAAGGCATTTCATAAGCTACATGAACATATGGTTGGACAAATGTCCATATGAGATACTATTCATATCTCACATATAAAAGAAAACACGCTATCCTATCGTGATCAGGACTAGTGACTGACTACATGCAACGTTCGTTCATCTCATATTTCTTTGGGGTTTCTAACCAGACACTTCAATGTCCAACAATGGCGCTAAAAGAACTCTAGTGATAACTATGTAGATTAGTACTATTTTATTTTTGGATATCCTCCGTAAAATCACTCTTCCAGATTTCCTTCACAATTTTCTTCAATCTTTAAGCTGATTAGGGTTGCTATCTCTGCACTCCAACTGACAAAAATCATCCTAAAAGAATTGAACTTATCTATTCAAAACTATCTAGACTAGACAAGCACAAGCACCTCTTTCTAAGCCTTAGATATTATCTGGGGAATTACCCCTACGAATTGCGATCACAATTTCTTTTCACGTTATTGCTGATTAGGGTTAAAAGAAACAGTCTACAAAACGTTCTTTATTCATAAACCCTCTAGACAAGCACCTCTTTCGAAGCCTAGGATATCATCCTGGGAATTACCATTACGAATTGCAGTCACACTTTCCTTTTATGTTATAGCCAATTACGGTTGCTAACAATACCCCAACAGTTTAAATGGCACTAGAAAGAACCAGGGCCTCAAAAGGAATAGAGTACAGAACTTCAACTGAATAGAAACCATTAACACATTTAAGTCCCTTTTGAATGCATGGATATCCTATGGGGACAATGCCCTTGCTATCACTTGTGTGAAACGATCGATGTATGTTGTTCCCACTGATGCCAGAACGGATAATTGCCTAGCTGACATTGTAACGATTTGCCGACATTACATGGCCCATTACATATCTCACAGCGCCGCAGGAACAAGCGATCAATCCACAACAGTTAGCTCTAGAGAATTGCACGGAAGATGCAAATGTAACCTCACCAAATCATTACCACGGTGTCGTGGACGTGAAATCTATAGAGATACATTGTAGTTTTAGTTTGGTAAAACAATCATGAACAAGCGATCAATTCACAACTGTTATAGCTCTAGAGGGTTCCAAAGAAAATGCAAATGTAAACTCACCAAATCATTACCAAGTGCCGTGGACCTGAAATCTATAGAGATTGTTTCAGCTTGGTAAAACAGTCAGGAACAAGATATCGATCCGCAACAGTTAGCTCTAGAGGGTTACACAGAAGATGCAAATGTAACCTCATCAAATCATTACCAAGTGTCGTGGACGTGAAATCTATAGAGAACGTTTCAGTTTGGTAAAACAATCATGGGAGACAGGAACTTTTGGAGAGAAGAGTGGACTTACGTAGGCGAAACGATAACGGTAAAACAAGATGATTAGCTTCTTAGGTTATTAGCTACACAACCAAAGGGTTGTATTTCAGTAACGTTTCAGCTACCCGCCACATGGTTAACACAGGCTACTGCCCATTGCCGCACTGTAACGTAGTAGAGATTTTGCGTTCCTTTAGTACAAAGGTAAGAGACAGAAATGACCTGGTACATCAGACAGCCCAAAAAGCATCTGTGACTGTGTGGGCTTCACATGTTGGGACTTATGTAAGATTATGAAATGTTTTACAATGCAACGTTGTGTAGAAACAACACATGACATAAATTGGACTTTGCTGTGCAAAATGTACACTATCATTCTACTTAGCTTTGCAGCTAGACGTGTAGGCAGGCAGGTATCTCCAGGACCATCTACCGAAACGGTACCTTGCGTACTTCTAATAAATCACCCCAACATTCCAACAAGGACCTCTTCGGTCCTTCAATTATTCAACTTACTAAAGGCCCATTTCCTTTTCATTAGTACGGCAATGAATCTAGCGAAAGTCGGTTCCCAAATGCCCTCCACTCGGCCGACTTGGCCAATGGAAATGCCATGGATTATGGTAATGCAATTTTAGGGTTTTAGTGTTTCTATTGGGCCAGATGATCCATACTTGACATTCTAGCGACTGTTAAGGTGCCTGCTCTTAAGCCCTCAAGGGAATTGATAGATGTCGTTTTCTGATTCTTATAAAACAGGCATAGTCAATTCTACAAGCTCAGTTGTTACAAGTTTGCCGAAAGATCATTCTTTAACAGTTGTTCCGGTTGGTCGAAAGGTCATTTTGGAGAACACTTCGGCCAACCGTTAACATAGGTACAGGAACGTTCATTTCACGCTAGCAAACGTTTCTAATCAGTTCTCATTGATTGCCGTTTGCCCCTGCCTGTGAACATAATGAAAACCACTGACAGTCAGAGTTCGAAGCTTCGTCGTTCGTTGTAAAATGTCGCCCTATCTTATCAAATGCCAAAGTAATTTTGTTTACGTGCTCGCGCTTATAGCTTGCTGGGCGGTGACCTACAAATGGCGTTTGAATCATAGCCCTCATCCACATACATTTGGAAGCACAACTCAGATTCTGGGGCATACTTACAAAGTAAGAAGCCTTTAACGAATGCCTAGAAAAACGCAACATATTGTGTTCATTACTTTGCAGGCAACGCCCTTTTGAAAATCAGTAACGTTATGCGAGAGAGAGAAGGAAAAACTATATGCATGGACAACTACATGTACGCTGCAACCTGAGACGTGTGAGGCAACTCCATGGATCTTCTTGCTCTGCTTCAAGTCACATATCCACTTCTTTCCAGTACAAATACGAAGTTAATCCTCATTAAACTTTTCTACAATGTCTTCGTAGATTTCCTCAGGGCATGAGAAACGTACTAATCGACCCATACATTTCTTATCACAGATAGTTACTTTATGTTTTTCTCGTCTCTTTCTTACTGTTGTTTAAAAGGTCATCGCCTGCACACTCATGATCAAAATGATTTGAGTTTTTCTAGATATTCATAAAAGACTTAATACGTTATATTTTGTGCCCAGAAACTTGTACCCCTTGTTTCTGGGTGAGGCCGGGAACTTATTGAACGTCCCTCGCACGTTTGCTCTATTTCGTAATATGTCCTTCATTTGATTTCGGGGCATGTTTAACTGTAATTCGTCCCATCTACGCAATATGGAGTCACGAGTGAACTATCCTTGACCCATTTGCAACCGCGTAGGTCATGAATGTCAAAAAAGAGAGAGAGAGCACGCCAGTAATATCGACTCTTGGGGTGTGTCCCAATTGCATACGCTTAAAAGAAGGTCAGAGGAAAAATTCTGAATTACCTTACGCACACGACGTCGGAAACCTGGTCGCCTCTGTATGAAGACTGAATGTGAATTTACATGGTACGACCTCGAAGATCCCTCAACATTGCCGTCCGTCTATTCCGTTGGGTGGTTGTGCTAATCGCCACGTATCTAATGCATTTCGCACGGGACTGTATCCCATGTCATTGAGTCAACTACACACAGCGTTGAGAGTATATTTTACACGATCAGTGTAATCTGTCACATGATTTTTTCTGATTTATGAAGAACAGACAAACGCCCATTTACTTTGTATGTTGATCACGTTCCAAAGGACGTTATTTCCACAGCAGTTTTCCCTTATAAAGATGGCTGTAGTTACAAAGTTATCTGTTATCTTGAGATATGGGGTAAAGTAAGGAAAGGAAAGGAATCTCGAACCAGTTTAGCTCAAATGAACTCAATGAACAGATGAGCTACTCTTCCACTGGTCGTGACAGAGAAGACAGACGCTATGTACAGTATTTACAGGTTCAGTGTACCGGGGAAATTCCCCTAGCTCTTTTCGACAAGCACAGTGAACAGTGGACCACGGCTTAACGTCCCGTCCTAAGGACTGCGATCTTCAACGGCAGCGTGCATGTCGGGTGAGCGACACAGCCGGGACGAACCCGGGGCTTCTAGTTCCAGAGGCAAGATCGCTAACCACTGGACTACGCACGCTACCCTTCTTAAAGTGCTTAAGAATAGTTAACTTTGCAGGTTATCATTTGCCCTTAGATCTATTACAATGTTTTCTATAGATATTTAACATTGCTACGTTGTAGACTATTGCGAACACCAGGGCTCCATCTAACCAGACACGGTTTGACGTTTATGGCACACTAAGTGCTGGTGTTTCTGTACTGTATCCATCACCAAAATGCCATTCTCAAGACCTGCTTTACAATACCATGTTTGACAGGAAAATCTTGTCGTTCATATTCCCATGGCTTCGGTAGAAAGTAATTTACGTCAGAATTATCTTTCCGACCTTTCCACTTGTCGGTAGGAACCAATTTCGAAGTCGCTTCCCAACATTTCCACCGCCGTCCCGTCCAGAATGCACCATCCATCATTCAGCGATGGGTAGCCGGCGCTTTCATCAGGACCTCCCTGATCGGATGTCGCACGATCAGGCTAAGCCGCGCGAGGATTATTCCGCGTTTGATCAATATTTCCTTCCAACTTCTCCAAGGTTTCCACGACAAGGTCACGTCTAGAAATGAACCACCTGGCGTGATATGATATTTGAGGAGGCTATGGGCATACCAAAGTAGATTGCAACGATGTGATATGATAAGAAATTTCTAAACCAATGGTGGAGGCAAACGATTGCCCCGTCCATGGGCGTCTATCCACTGCAAGGTCTTTTTGGATGTAATAGCGTACATTGAACATAATCCTTGCAGATTGGCACTTAAATCACAATACAACAGAGTCCAATTTATTTCTAGATACATTTCAGCTTGCAGCTTCACATTGTATAGCCTATTGGCTACGAACTTCTCCAAGGTTTCCACGATTAGGTCATGGCTAGAAATCAACCATCTTGCTTCGTAATGTTTGAGGAAACCATGAATGACCGGAAAGCGACAGGAAATGATGAAAGTCGACGGGGGAAGCGAATGAGACTTTTAAAAACGCGGCCATGGACATGAAACCGTTTATCGACTGCAAGATCTTTCCGGATATAATGCATGAATAGAAAACGTTGTAATATCTTAGTAAACCGTTAACATAGTAGATGGTAACACTGAGAAACGACAAAAAAATGTGACAACTAACCGACACATGCACAGCAAACAACATGTTTAGAGACGATGCTATGCCCGCATCCGTTTATATCGACTTCAAGGTCTTTTCGGACATGATAGCGCGCACTAAACGCAATCCTTTCAGATTGATGGCGCCTTAATTACAATACTGCAGAATTCATCTGTATGTAGAGAAATTTCAGAGAAATAATATCGTACAGTCCATTGGTAAAGTAGAACCTCCATAAAGAATCAAGCAATGAGTGTACGGGGTAAGCCCCTGTCACAAATTTAGGATCTTTGTTTCGGACCACTCGCCAACTAAAGTCGGCGCTGGGTTGGCAGGATCTGAATCTATCCTACTCTATCTCCAGTTCACTCCTCTGGTCGCATCCAATTCGCAAACAGAATAAGACTTTCCCGAATTTGACTTTTTAAAGATTATTGTTTGTTGCGCAGACGACTTTTAAGGACCAGTAGGCAGTCTCAGCAACCAACTCCCAACCACAGATGACCTTACTCACAACTAACACCCAACCATAGTCTATATGTGACGGGGGCGTTACACTGATTTTCAGAAGAAGAAAAAAATCTGAGAAAAATAGAACAATGGACTTGCGGACAAAACAAAGAAACCGCTGTGTAAGCCTTTCAGCCGTTGTACTTTAAAACTTAAGCACAAAGTACAAACTTAAGTACATTGATGGGAAAAGTTTGGCACTTTCCATGATATTACAATGAACGTTTAGTGTTATAGTCTCCCTAATCTAGTCGATCTGTGGCCTGTTACAAGCAACTGATCATGACAATGCGCATTTTGAGCACGTCTTTCTTCACTAATTGCTAATTTGATCACCTTTTGATTGTCCAGAGCAGCTGATGCCAAGAAAGCTGCAGCGATTTTTCTTCTAAATTAACTCGTAGGTATGTTTCTTCATTTCCTACCTTTCATGTCAATTCAGTAAGTGCCTATCCGTTTCTTGGAGGTCTGCCAAAACGTTGAACTCGCACAGTGTGCACCGTTTAAAAGAGCCATACAGAATCATTCACGCGGTCACTTTCGTCGTGATATGTTTTGGTGCAGGAGTTTCAAGGAGGCCATGATAGAAGCGATGGTCAGTAAGGATCTACGACGATCGTTTCGGTCACAAAATAGCTGAACGTTAAAATGAGTACGATACATTCCCGACTGTCCTAGTAATGTCCTCGCTTTGCTATCATAAACCTATTTTAGTAAAGTTTCAACGTATAAATATGTATATATATTCAATCCTAAATGAACCTGTAGAACTTGCCACAGGCTGTTGAAATGAGAAACATTATAAGTTTTTCCAACCCTTATCACCCATGGGCTTGCTATTGGTAATTATTTATTATTACAAAAATTAGGAGGATCGTACTATTTTTTATGAATACAATATTATTGCATTTAAACATGTCACCTACAAACGGTCCTTATACGCTATTGCTCCTTGGAGCAAAAAAAAGCTTTAGCAGCAGCCGACTATTGCTTTTTACTTTGTTGGCAAAGTTGACATATTGCTGCACTTTCTTGACCTTTTGCAGCGGAGCTCTCTCAAACGTACTGGAGCTGATGGACACTGATAGGGCTAAGCTCTCCACGACCACGTCTGCTTATCGATTGGGTTTCAAAGTAACCTTGTTTGGCCAGCGTCCAGGCAGAGACGATAATGTTGTTGAAAACTCCAATATTTTTTGATTGTCACTGGAATGGCTTTTTGATATAGTGTCATATATTGATTCGACGCAATCAGTTGGGAGGCAGTGTTGAGCATAAAGTTTGGCATTGTTAGCTAGCTGACATTGCTTTTGCAATGACCGTTAGTTTAGTTTCGGTGTTCTAAGCTGAGTTGTAGATCTAGAGCATGTTTGGTATGGGTAAGGTGGCATCTGTCACGTGGCAATGCAGTGGGCCTACCATAATGATGATCTCTAGCCAGTTTTCACTTGCCCTAGATTTGAAGTTGGATCGGGAATACATAATGTAAACTCGCACTCAGGGTGAATTCTAAAAAGCTTGAATGTTTTTCCAGAATTTGAATTCGGATGTTCTTTCCTTTGGTAAACTGACTTTCCAAATCACATTTGATGTACGATTGTTGTACAATTTACCAACTATTCTAGAGATAGCCATGCATATGTCTTGTTGCGGCAAAGGCTGTCTTGTTTGTTTTTGTAGGCTAGGCGATTGTTCCTTGTCACATCCTGCTTGAAAATTCGACATCAAAATAGTACAACGGCCAGAGACGAATTTATGTTACCGCGACATAACAAGACATTCTGCTGCAGTAGAATACTCACGAAACTTGTAAGACCTTCGCAGCACGTCAAGTTGCATGGTCTCTCTTACCTGCAAAACGAACGGTTAATTTCAGGACGATAACAAATCTTTGACCGACATGACTCCTATAATTGATATGAGCAATGGAATCTAGAGGTTATCATAGCCTGTGGGTTTTTTGGATGACATCCAAACCCCACCCAGGAGGTTGGTTTAGAACACGGCATAATCAGGCTACCACGTGCTAAAGGTCGAGGACAACACCTTGCAGCTGTAGCAAGTAATCCATGTCTCTCCCTCCGCGAGGTAATTGGTTCTAACTACTAGAACAGATGGGTCCCTTCGAAGTACACTAGGCAAAAACAGAAGGCATGAATAGCAAAGGAGGAGGTGCGACTTGCTTCCCGCGGAAGGAAGCGAGCGTTAATGAGGTAAGGAGCGTGTACCCCAGCTGGGTGGCCGTGATGCTATCGACGGAAATCTTGTATTGCGATCAATTATAAACTTTTATTATTTATCAAGCTGACTCACACACACACACACACACACACACACCAAAAAAATGGTCGAAAGAGGGTAATGAACCTGTATGAACCTGTATGAACCTGTATGTGCGTATGTGAAATGATTTAACGATAGATTATTATCTATAGATAACATATCATTACCTATCTAGTACCTGTGTACAAATTATTTTTGTTTTCCTTTCTCATGCGCCAACACGTCTAGTGAACTTGATTGTTGTTTTAACATAAAGTCTAATAACTTTTTTTACATTCTAATTCGGCTAAGTAGTAAGCGCCGTTATAACTCTCACTCTGTTAGCCTCGTCTCTGCTAAATTAGCTTTTTTGGCACCGAATTTGTGTTGATTGTGGGGTTAGGCAACAGGGGCAAGGTTCAGAATATAGTGGTAGTATGGTATACTTAGTCATTTTACATGGGTAGTAATAGGAACACAGCGATGTCAATGTTATATTAATGACTGCAGTTAAACTCCTTTCCCACTACCACTTATACTCTACTCTAGTCCTCCACGAATTCGTAAATCATTCGGGAAGACAGCCGAACAACGCTCTTGAAAACCCGATGGCAACAGATACTGTAATATTACATTCAGCACTTTGAAAGTTGTTGCAGGGCCCCGAGCGCTTGTCACAGACTTTTGAAAAACATTGCATGAAGCTATTTCTACGTTGGCCTTGACTGCACATGTCACAACACAGTTGGTAAAGGACACCATTTCAATCTACTCTAGTTAGATACCTACTGGGGTTTACAAAAATAGACTGACTACATTACTGTACATGACAACCCTCATTCCAACTAGGGCTACACTAAATCTCCTGATACCCCATCTTCATTATTGGAATGTTGGCGAACAAAGTGAAGGTAGATCCTGGGTTCACGTGTGGCACCTGTGTCGTGCAATTTACGATGCTCACATGAGACGAGTTATGAGGTGATCTGTGAAAAATGCATGCATCCCAAAGACGATAGCGCATGGCGGGCCCGCTCTACAATCCCCTGGAACTACAAAACATTTTCTAGCTGGTAATTGGAACTTCAATCAGATAGGGGAAGTTTACAAGCGCCGCAGTGACAGTACAATCACTCTTTCTTCATAATCTTCCACTTTGGTCGACTGTTAAACAAGCAGCGAGGGTAAATTGTGCCTGTTGTCTGCGTGAATCAGCATTTAACGTTCCCTTAGCGTGAAAGCTTCATTATTTACACGACTTTCTGCACTTCACACGTCGATTCTAAATCAACATTCACGCTCAGCTGCACTTAGTAGAAGGCAGAGCGACATTGATGACGTTAGAAAAGCCATCAATAACTCGCAACTGTCAACATTTTTCTTGAAAGATAATAGGCTTATCGACAAGAAAGAAGCGTGCTTGGAGAGGCTTACTTATAAGCTGTAAATCTACCGATATTTCTGCACAAATTGCGAATACACGCATCCCAGCTCATCAATTGCAACTTGTCATACATATTCAGGCGTTACTTGTGCGCAAGTTGGAACGTTACTCTTTTTTCCCGATCTTGACATCATTAAAATCTGCACTAAGTTATATTTACGATGTAATGTAGTTTTCTTAATTAGCTAATCTGTATCGTATTGAAGTGCTGCAAAGTACTTTGTTAACTCGTACTGTGTTAACTTGAAAAAGGCCATTTCAGTACCAAGGACAGGTGAATGTGGTTTGACCTGACTTATTACATATCATCAAATCTGGACATAGTTTGACAAAATGTAACAAGAATACGTCAAACTACCAGACTAGTAACTACGCTGGCATATTGGGAGAATAATTTGCCAGGGGAGGGAGGGGGGTGTTAACCTTTCCGAGGACTGACCCTCCTTGCCAATTATTCCTTTTTTTGCCGAATTCTACGATCCGTACCCCCAGCTACCAAAAAAGCGTGCTCATGTGGTGTTTATAATGCTTTCGTCTTGCAAACAGAAAGTCGGAGGTTTGAATCCAACGGTAGGAATTTTCTTCCTTTCTCGAAAATACATCTACAATGGTAACGACTACAATGACTGTGTATCTCTGTTATATTGTATCTGACCCTTACCTCTTCCCTCATGACCTCAATGAAAAGCGGCCTGCGAGCTTATCATGAATAAACAAAGGTTCAAATAAACAAACGGATACTGTCTGTTGCTCATTCACCATTTGAGCCCCTTGCTACTTCATTTCAGCGGTGGTACTTTCCTAAGCTTCAGGGACTATGAAATTGAGAGTGTATTCCTGGATGGGTTCATTAAACCCGTAGCAGCCGTAAACCACAGCATTACGCAAACCTTGAAATCGCAAAGACGCCTGCATGTGGATGCCGAAGCTAATCATTTCGCGCCGCGTCAACATAACACCAACCATCGCGAAGTAACACCTGCAACAACATCGAATGTGATAACAGGAGAGCGGCAAGTGAGCTGTAGCAGCAGCGCCGCCTACCGACAGAAAAAGCGATGCAAGTTGACATGGAATCGGTCACAGAACTGACCTAACTCGTTCTAACGTTTTTTTTACGCATTTAAGATTATCGTTTACTGCAAGTAATATATTAAAGTTTACAAAACTTGGACTTTCCATATCATGAAATACTCCTCTAATTGGACAAGATCCTGTCAAAATGAAAATAGATGGTATGTCTTATTTGTGTATCTTTGTAAATCGATAAAAAGCGATATTTCTTAATGTTCACAAAATTCGCTGTCTTTTTGCAGCCTCTTGGCTAATATGTATAAATGCGTCACATTCAAAGTGTTATCCATGATTTTGATATTATCGATATAGGAGCTTTCTCTGTTGTTTTCTGTGACCTTGACTTATGGGGACTCTAACGCACGGACGTTAATTGGATTACAAACGTACATGTAGTTCAACACAACGGTCACATACATAACACACCATTTATGCAACAATAGCAGATAAAAAAAGGGCAAAGCCCTCTCCAAAGTGTAGTACAAATGGGCAGTTCGTTTAAACCATTTTAGACTTTGTCATCAAGATTGTTACAAACAGTTGACTACACACAAACGCAACTTCCTACCAGCTTAACGGATGTTTATGTCGATCCGTTAATTCATCTCAATTCAAAATTCAACGGATACAAAGCACAGGGATTATCCAATTACTGGAATCAATCCTACACCAGCAATACTGCACGGGACTAATTAAGTGAAACGAAGTACAGATGGATAACACGACCATATGGCTGTCAACTTGTAATCCAATATAGGCGCGAAATGGGAAAGTAGGGGACCATGACTGGGCAGGTTGTCATTGCTAAATACAATTGGTTCTGGATCTTACTTCTAAACTTAAGGAAAACGACATTCGTCGTGCTTAGAACTGATACGGCAAAAGATTAGTCCAATAGCCATAAAGGAATACAAATGTATATTAGTTACAGATTTCTATTGTATGTGGATAACTGTTAGTACTGAGATTTTGGTTCAATCAAGGAACGGATTTTTGTGCCATTGCTGACGAATGGAGGCTTATACGGCTTGGATCAGCATTCTCAATGTTGCATTTTTCCACATGAAACGATTTTGTACTTTGTAGGATGGATAAAAACACAATGGGAACTTAATTTCTGCAGAGCACAGCACAAGAATTAAGTTGTATTGTAGACATGTGAAGTTTACCACTGATAAACTTAGATATAAAACTTAAAACTGACAATCGATATAGAACTTGTGATTGATATATAGTGTATTACTAAGTTACACTTAACCTTGTTGTTAAGTAGCAACATAGTTTGATCTTCATTACCTATCTCACATGTATATTCACTCACTTCATGCTTGTACATTAACATCAATTACATTCAAGATGAGCTGATCGCCAACAAAAGCACCATTCAAGGAGAAATTGCAAGTTGTACTTGTTTATTGTGCGCTTTCCAGAACAATGCATAGAGTACATACTAGATATATCATTTCAACAAAACATATGTTATACAAACTTAAAGTAAACTCACCCAGTATCGTTTTTTTCTTGTCTTAAAGTAAAGGTATACATATGCTGAAATGCATTAGAAACATATATCACTGTATGATACACATTTCACTCATTACTTGGCACACAGTTTACCACCCACTCCTTATAGTACACAAGCAGGAATGATACAATTCTTTATATGCATAAAAGATATACTTTCACTCAAAGAGAATTCAAACATATCTCTTAGCCCTTAAAGAAATAAACATGAGCAGCAATAGTTAGCAGCAGTACTAAAGATCATTTTGATTATCTTATAGCAGTTTAACTTTCAGACGTTAACATAACTTAACAACATAGGAAAATGCCATCAAGGCACACTTTGCATTAATAAGATTCTAAATGCTAGCCAAGTATTGAATTCTAGCTCTGAATCACTCTAATTGCTTCCCCGCCAAATAGTCTTGCACATGTCTCCATTTGAAAGTTTGGCCATTACGTTATTTAGTACTTTTGGCATTGAATTTTACGGAGAAGCAATGTAACAGGGATCAAACTTCCAAATGCCTGTTTGAACCTTGTTACTATGTCATTACAGAGGATCGTGCAACTTGAGGCCAATCAGAGCTCTTGCTTACATCTCCAGGCAAATACTGTAAATGCAGAAATGTTTACTGTGGTTTTATGTTCCCGATTTTGTGTGGTGCACTCTTTACCGCAAACTTAAAACCACCGCGAAAAGTGGTTCCATTGTGTGACAGTAGCACTAATATTGTTTCAAACATGAGCTCAAAACCACCGTGAACATTCCATTTTCTCCCTACCACAAAATTAAATCCCCGCAAACATTTCTGCATTTACAGTATTCAAATGCCAAACAATCAACAGGTGCCAGGTAGGAAAGCAATCAAAGGAGCAAACTGGAGCTATAATAGTATATTTATACAAGACTATCTTAATTCCCCAAGAGGAACAAAGCTATTTGAGGGCTGACTTCTATCTTATCCTTAAGTCTTGTTTGTTACTTACCACACTTCTTAATACTCTTAGACATATTCAAAGATGCTAGGTACCCATTTGACTGGTGTCAAAGAGTACTTCCAAGCATATTGGCAGCTGTTACAATATAGAGTTTCTTCAACTAGTACAAGGTCTAGAATTATCCTATGGCCGTCTTGCTACAACTCTTATTAGAGTAAGCTCTCCTTCCCTTATGCATATCACTAGCACGTTAACAGCTTGAATGTATACTTTTTTCTTCAAACTCCTCTTAAACACTCTTGTATAGTAATATAATAACAGTAACAAGCTGTAACAGTAACAAACTAGCAATGTCTCGTCTTTTTGCAAGAAGGCAATAATGCCTAAAAAAATAGTTGAGAACTACCAAAGAAAACTTCTACTTTGGGAGCACATGTGTTCTCAAAATGCAAATTAACTGTATACAAGTATTATCTAAATTAGATGTAGTTTAATCTTTTTGAACATCTATTCTGTGACAAGTACCAAGAAATGATCTTACATAGACATAAACAGTGGGGAAAAAGCATAAAGCTAGACCCAAAAACTTATGATAAATACAGACGACTCTAGCTTGATATATATATGACACATTACTTTCTGTAAATGTCCATCAGAGACTGGACCTTCACTTCCTTCTCTAGATCTTGTGCTTTCACACTTTGGAGTGGATAAAACTGGACAATCAGTGTGTCTACATTCATCAGGAAACCGTTATCTGAAAACCTCCCCTCTACGTCTCCAGAATCCAGCCAAACAAACGGTGCCGGACCCGTCGTCTTAAGCTCTACCTGTAAGGTGTTTGCGGCCCCTGGTTTACGTGCATCTGGTAGTATTGTGATCTTACCAACTGTTATGTTAACCTTTGCAAGTCCCGATGCCGTCTTCAAAGGCGAAAGGAAATAACTATTTGTTGGACCGTACGGCTTCTGTTTGGAGTCCAGCAGCCCGGAGGTTATGAAGCACGCCTCACGTTTGGTGCACTTGGCGTCTTTCAAGAATTCTGCAGTCGTCTGGTTGAAGATCATGTTGGCTGAGTTACCATCCTTGTCAAAGACCTTGGTCCATGACTTGAGAGGCTTGAAGCTAGACCATGTCCAGACTTGTACCTATATGTTGTGAATGAAAAAGATGATAGTTAGTTAGTTAAAACCCTTCCCACACTTTTTGACATATGCATATACACGCCGGTGCCCATTTCCAGTTTCTACAGCCCTAGGGCCATGCAGATTACTACAGCAAGGGGCTAGTTCACTGGTAGTGGTGTGTGTGTTCAACTTCCATACTCTTTCTCATAAGTGATATGTGCTAAGCAGAGAGTTATGTGCTAAGCTGTTATGATGTAATATTTCTCAAGTCTTAGGTATGACCCGGCTAGGATTTGAACTACTGACCTTTCAAATGCTAGGCAAAAATCTACCCCTTAAGTTATTGCACCGTCAAAAGAAGAAGATTGTATACACACACATCTCAATTCCTGAAACGTTCACTAAAAGGCAAACCTAAATGCATTAACAGTAATTAAAAGACTAAATTGTATTGTTTATAATCATATGAAGAAGTTTGAAATTACCTGCAATGTCACTCCACTGAGTTTGGTGGTCAAGTCTGACACAACATACACCTTCAGCTGTTCTTTGTCTTCAAAGATGACAGTCATGACTGGGGCGAAGAACTTTGCTGCATAGTAGTGCAGCATTTTCCATCTTCCTCCTGATTGGTAAAAAAAAAAGCTGTCACTTTTTCAGCAGTGGAAAAATGACTACTACAGCACCAGGGACAGCAGGGTAAGTGAGAATGCTGTTTAGCACCAGGAACAGCAGTGTCAGTGTGAATTCTTCTCAGTACCAGGGACAGCAGGGTTAGTGTGAATTCTTTTCAGTACCAGAGACAGCAGTTTCACTTTGATTGATGTTCAGCACCAAGGACAGCAATAGGGCGAATGCTATTCAGCACCAGGATAGCAGTGTCAGTGAGAGAATTATTTTCAACACCAAGGACAGAGGTGTCAGTGCGAATGCCGTTCAGCACCAAGGGCAGTACTTTCAGTGCAAATGCTATTCAGAAATAGGAATAGCAGTGTTAGTGTGACTGCTGTTCAGTAACAGAGACAGCAGTGTCAGTGAGAATTCTTTTCAGCACCAAGGACAGAGGTGTCAGTGCAAATGCTGTTCAGCACCAAGGGCAGTACTTTCAGTGCAAATGCTATTTAGAAATAGGGATAGCAGTGTTAGTATGACTGCTGTTCAGTAACAGAGACAGCAGTGTCAGTGAGAATTCTTTTCAGCACCAAGGACAGAGATGTGTGAAAGCTGTTCAGCACCTGGATAGCAGTGTCAGTGTGAATGCTATTCAGTACCAGGGACAGCAGTATCAGTGTGAATTCTGTTCCGCAATTACAGCGTGAATGCCCCATCTGTTGTATTTACACAAAAATGTATGTACACCCAAAGACACCATGTCAAGCCAATGACACTACATGTAACATGGTAATGTCCCACACAGTACTAAAAATGAAAGGTTTGGCAGTACTTAACTTGCTTAACTTAAGGTTTTCATGGGTTGAAACTGACATTATCAAGACATGTTTAACTTCTCTTACCATATTCCAATGATGACCAGGTAGGCCCTTGCCAAATGTCATTGAGTTGCCAGTACAGAGCGCCCATGGTATGGCCGACTCCGTTGATGATCTCACTCCTACTTCTACGGTAGAATTCTGTCTGGGTCTTGATGCACATTGCTTGGACAACCTGAAAAATAAACAGCCACAGTCAATAATTTGAAACATAAGAATCATATAATTTGAGACATCCTACAGAAAGCACCACATCTTCCCCGCAAATTATAAAATTCACCATTGGTAAACCATGTCTTCTTAAATATGTTTAAAGACACTTAACCAGAACTGTCTATAGATTTTCCCCCTTGTTTCATTCAATACTAAAAGAAAACATTTCATCTGATTGTATCACTGTGCATATACAACTGACATAAGTGGTAAAATTGCCAAATTTTAACAACCATGGGCTTGTGCAGGTAAAATTCAAAAGTCGTGAAAATATTTCTTGTAGTTTAATTTCAAATTTTGTTATCTGCTGTGCTCAAGGATAATACCACGAAAAAACGCAAGGCGTTTTGAGCTACTACTACTACTACTAGCTACATGTATGTGGTAACCTAGTGTTGTGGTCTGTTTTATTATGGACCAGTGCAGATGAGGCTCAGGTAGGCATCAGAAATACTTGCACTAGCCTGTGTAAGCAGGTGGTGTTTGTAAACTGTAAACTGTAACTGTAAACAAGGTTTATCTTTCTTGTACCCATATTGTATTGCATTTTTGCATATGATGTGAAGGACTCCATGAAGATTAGTATACACATGTTGTTTCACTAATGGAGTTTCCTAATGAACAAACAAACAATCAAACAAACAAACCTGTGACAGGTAAATGTTGTCCACATACTGTTGCACCGGGTCATCACCGGAGGGCAAAGCAAAATGAAACTTCGCCTGGTCCAACATCTGAGTGTTGCCGTCTTGATGGTGCTGTCGGTGGTCGTTAAAGTCACTGTCCAGTGTCCAGTCATCTGCAGTCGACACCTTCTTCAGTGTATTATACGAGGGCCACGATTGGAAGCCGTACTCAGAAGCGAACCTTGTCTTGGGAAACTTTGTCCAATCCCAGCAGTCGTCTTTGTAGTTGTAGTAGTGGACATCGCCGTAGTGGTTATCGTATGGATTTTTAGCAACCCAGTTTTCCTTTTCAGTCTGCTTGCCGTTGGAAGGACTTGATGTGATGTTAGGGCGAGATTTGTCAAGGGACCAAACAGTTGCCATGGTAACGTTAACATACAAATTAACATAGTCTTCTCGATAGAGAGTATGAAGTTGCGTTGTGTTGTCGGTACCATACCAGTTTGCTGCGAGGGCGGCTTCGTTTTCGTTGTTGCCGCTCCAAGCTATGACGGCGGGATGGTTACCGATTCGTACGACCTGTTGTTGTATCTCTTCACGTACGTTGCCGAGAAAGTCGTCGTCTACGGGATACATGGCGCAAGCAAACATGAAGTCCTGCCATATCATGATGCCGAGTTCGTCGGCGATGTCGTATACGTCATCGTGTTCGTATATCCCTCCGCCCCACACACGTAGGGTGTTCATGTTGGCATCAATAGCAGACTGTAACAGGTTTCTGGTATACGGTGTGGAGATACGATTCTGTAACACAATTGTGAAGACAAAATTTTGAGATAATATATAACAAAAATTATTTTCTTTTATCACAACCAGGTAATCTCACCTGCTGACGTTACCTGGTTGTGATAAAACGAACTCCAAATATCCTATGTTCTACCAACCTGAAGAAATTATTTTCAGATTTCAATTTTTCTTCAAAGGTTTTTTGACAATTTCGTTACATACGCTCACTTTGTGGCTGTTGTCTTTTATTAACAGCCTTGTCACAAGACCAACTAATCTGAAAGGGAATGATTTTTCATCCAATAAAATCAAGTCAGTGTGCACTTACTAGAAAAACAAAGTTGCTATCAACAGGGAATGATTAATTTTTGAATAAAGAAAATGGCTTCGAGATAGATTTTCTTGAATAAAAGCATATATGAGGTAGGTGACTTATGTCAAGCATTTTGTACCAAATTCAAAGGGTCATACAAAGAAGACTACAAACAGTGGTACTCAAACCTTGAAGGCATCTGCAGGAATCCAGTTGGAACCTTTCAGAAAGATTGGTACATTGTTGATCTTGAAGTAAAAACTCAGGCCAGGGGATCCTTTGATAGTCTCTTGCACAAGTTCCACAGTGCGGAGTCCAGTTTTCACTAGCTTGGCTGAAACTTCACCAGTATCTACAGAAAAATATCAATCATTTCTGTACTATGTAATTTACTTCCGTCTAATTAAATGATTGTATGCACCATTCTAATTTTCTTAACACATGTAGTTGCAGTGATTGTTCAATCGATTACACAGTCAGTGTTTTAGATGAAGGTTAGCTTTAACTTGAATAATTTCAATAAACTACATACAACAAGGCAATCAGAGATGGCAGACTTCACCCCTTCGCATAGGGCAGAGACACACAGACACAGGCAGACAAAAGAAATACTTCACATTCAATCCCTTTCAATAAGACATACAAGAGATATTACACTTAACCCCTTTTATAAAGGATAGAGACACACACACACACTCTACAAACAATACTTACCTCCCTTGGGAGTGAAACAACAATGAAAAGCAGCAATAGCTAGATAATATCATGAGATTAGCTGTATTATGAAACTGTTTTTCTCTTCACTATGTTGAATTTACAAACATTACAGATTCCTGAAATTGCTCTTACCTGTGCTCACGAAAGTCACTCCCACTTTGTACATCATCTGTTTACCATATCCTGCTGGCCACCAACTTTCTACCTTAAACTGAGAGCTCACGTTCAAGGTTAGAGTGAGCTGGTCACTTGGAGACTTCAACTTGACATTGTTCTTGACGAACAGGGTTGGGAAACCCTGTAGCTGTGCGTTGACTATACCAGTTACAGGAGTTTTCGATGTTTTCGAGACATCCATGTAAACTGTGACGTGGATGAGCCAGAGTGTCGTCTTTCCGTCGCCTTTTGTTGGTGTGACAAATACGTCTCTGATCACTGCACTGTCGTAAGCCTGTATACTGATGTTCTTCCAGATTCCCTGAGGAAGAAATTATGATATATGTTGCAATATTAGCCATGACAATTACATAGAATACTCACAAAAATAACTATTGAATTTGAATATGAAAGATAACAGTTACACAAGCAACTGGATAGATTTGTAAACGGTCGGACATTTTAGACAGTAAGTGCAAGTGACCCGTGACGATACATCCTGTGAGACCGCGCGTAGCTGACCCGTGACAATTCGCACCTTCTTCCTAAATGCGCTTTGATTAGGAAACAATTACGTGTTGATAACCTTGTTCGGTTCCTTCTTGTGGCATATCCTACGGTGCCTGACTGGACCTTCTCTGGCTGACTGGAGCTTCTCTGGCTAGCTTATAGTTATACAATTTGGGCACTGTGCAAATCTGCTTGGAGATTAGGTACTCCTAGCTGATGTCCCCCACTTGCCTGCAACGCTGGTGTGTTATGCCGAAGGGTGGTAAATTTATACCAGCTATATGTATATAGATACAGAAATCTGTGTATTCCATACCTGTGTGGCAAATGCTGGTCCCCAGTCCCAGCTGAAGGAGCACTGTTCCTTCCTGATAAAGTTGGGATGACATTCTCCCTTCTGTACCGCAGGAGGACAGTCTGGAGGTACCATGTACTCCTCATGACTCCTGTTCTTCTCGGCTGCATATTTAATGGCTGATTGGAAAGTAACTTGGATAGTGTTCACCCCAGACTGAAGCACGGACTTGATGTCAAACGTGTACCTAACCAAAAAGAATAAAAACAGCATTTTCAATCTTTCTAAACATTCTGTTACTTTAGTAGTAGTTCTATAACTGTAAACAACATTAACAAGAGTTTGGAGACTTCATACACCAGGGCTCGAAATACTGCAGCTGGGTGCATGTGCACCCAGTGCACCCAATTTTGGAGCTGTGCACCTAATTTTTTACCGTGGGTGCACTGGTGCACCCAAATATTTTTGTACGGTTTAATGTGTAAAGGTATCACTGCACACTAGTAGACAGCATATTCTTGACATCTAAGTGTAAGAAAATGATAAAATCTTTTTTGTAGTACTTGTTTAAGATTTTGATGTTAGAATTTGAGTTAATTTCGATTTTGAAAGCTTCAAAACTGCGTGCCGAGATTGCGTGCCAAACGCGCATGAAGAGGAACAGTAAGGTTTGTCATTAGGTTTTGCTTACAATAGTTGCATTGTACCTTATTTTATATGGTGCACCCAAAAAATTTTTGGTGCACCCAATTTTTTAGGTTGGGTGCACCAGTGCACCTATTCCCAAAACTGAATTTCGAGCCCTGATACACCCATGAAATATCTACAGCTTTTGTAAATTTTTCTTTTATCCTTTGTCTCATTGGTTATGCAAATAAGACTGTAATTAGCATAATCTATTTTGATAATGGTCTTCTCTACCAAAGTTGCATGTATTGTATGTGTGAAAGTTCTTTCCTTTGGCAGACTTCCATGTTTGAATCTGTTCATAATGAATTATGTAGATGATTTCCAGATCTACATATTCTTGTACATTGTGATGTACATCTTCAACTACATGTAACTTAAATATGTCTCAAGTATAGAATTTCTGTCACTACCACTAATAGCTACGGGCAAGTTGGGCAGCCCTGTCTGTGTGTTTTGAATAGCCAAACCAATAAACAAACAATTCTCACACTGTTCTTTATCCCAAACACAGAGTCAACACAACAGAGCAGTCATCAGTTATACAGTAATTCATGGATACCCAACACTGGCATAACAATATTCAAATTAGGCCATTACATATATTTGTATAACTGGTACTTGTTTATGTTCCACCTGCAATGAATTACATGTTACATATGTATGTTCAATTATGGAAATTAAGGAATTATGGTATTTCCATATTAATCACTGTGCTTTTTATTGTGTACATCTCTGTCTAAGCTTCCTGCATGCTGAATTTTTTTTTAACGATCTCACAGTCTATGTTTGTTTTGAAGATTTGTAGGTTATGTTCTGGAAAGCAGTGGGCTGGGAGGGAGTTTCATAGTTCACTGTTCTTGATAAAAAAGCTGTTACTGTAGAATGACTTTTAGGCTGGTAGTTGTACAGTATACTGTATAGTGGTGTGAGTCAGAGGAGAACCTGGTGGTACGCTAAAAAATCTGTTGTTTCTTTGTTCAGTCATCCTCTTTGAACAATTAATTAAAATTCCACTTATTTGCATATTTAATGAGACAAGCTTAAGGTGAAGCTCGAAATTTACAAAAACTCTACGTAGATATTTCACGGGGATAGGAGGTGTCTGAATACCTGTTTCAGTTTTGGACACGTGCACAATGACACAGCATTTAACTATTGATTTTCACTATGCCAAAAAATTCAAGTACCGTGACCTAAGTGAATTTACAGCAGGCCTGTTGCACGGTGGAGCTATTGTGAGATACTAGGTCAACAAGTCATATGATCTTCACACTTCCCGTCATGCATGACTGTCATGTCTGTCGCACTTGCAGTATTGCATCAGCCATGGCAGTTGTGTCAGAGCTAAAATCTAAGAGCCTTCTAGTAATTCATTACTACAATTTGTTAATTCTTTAGGAGTTGATTAAGTGATGCAAAACAACATTGTGAGCTCTGAGTATGTTGTGGGGATTTCAGATTAGAAAAGGCCAATGTACACAAAAACAGGTTAATGACCCTAAAATCAGGCCAATGACCCCAATTGGAAACCAATCCCCCCAAGTCATATCTGCATATGTGTAACATGTCAACAATACTATTTGCACAGGGGTGGTGACACTGTTCATAGGTCAACCAGAGCTAACACAGCTGTCTAGACAATAGCACAGGTATGACCTTCACACCTGTCTTAATTAAACAAAAAATTATTGGCGTTTTAGGCCTAAGGTTAGTGTTTTAGTACTAGGTACATCATGTGACAATATGACCATAACCTGGCTAGACATTGTGTCCTCGAGAAAGGCACTTAACACAACTTTCCTGACTCCATCCAGGTGTAAAAATGGGTACCTGACTTCAGTTGGGGAAGTAAAAGGTGGTGGATGGACACGGATGGGCGCCGCCTTCTAATACCGTGTCCACTGCTCCTTCTGCCTAAAAAAAAGGCTATGGGACCTTTCCCGTTTTTTGCTTACCTACAGTCATACACAGTTACCTACTCTTGGTAACAACATAATAAAAAATTATGACTTGAAAACTTTAAGTGCCCAACTGCTGTCAAACTTACTAAGTAAGTCTTTATCTATCTTTATCTTGATGATATTTAGGCTGTATTTCTCTGAAAGAGAAAGGGCTTTGGTACATTATTGAAAGAAACGTGATAAGAAAAAAGAAAGTCGATTGTCGCCTAATTAGCTAAAGATCACCTAAACTAAAACCTTATCATAATAAGTATTGCCTGGAAAAGAATACAATTTTTCAGTGCTAGACATGAAAACTTGGCACTATTTTTGGCGCTGCCTTACAAGTCACGACCCCAAGTCAAGGACAGTCTATTGTACTCACTGCTCAAGTAAACAAAAGGTAAGAAACATGATACCATATAGCGACCTAAGTCTAGACCAATTTTTGACTTTTCGGCGGATGAAAATAGCAGAAAGTGGCTTAAATTAGGAGAAACTTTTATCAGAAGATCTGGTCTGCAATTCGTCTGAGTCTGGTAGAAGCTATATAAGTTAGAATTTAAATGTAGGTCAACTACAATGGCTTGGTACCTTCTGAACATGTTGTTGGATTGCCCGACGTTGTGCCCGTTGACAGTGACTGTAGCCACGGTATCTAGACCCTCACAGACCAGCACGATCTCCTTATGTTTCAGGAGCGTCTCTGTGACGTTAAACTGGCGAGAGTAGCTCCAGTTTTCCTTGGCAATCCACCGGTATTCGACATCGTTGAAACGGAAATACGGGTCTCCGATTTGACCAGCGGCCATCAGATCGGTGTGGATGCACCCTGGTACCGTACCGTTTACGTTTATGTCGCCGCCACCGTTGCTAGCTAACCATACACCGTTAAGGTCTATAGTTCCGACGTCTTGGTACGAAAAGTTGGGAAGAATGAGGAAAACTAAGCTTATTTTCGCCGCTGTGACAGCGAACATGCGAACCTTCAGCGCCATGTTTGTTGTCATATGACAGGTCAGAGGTCACGATGTGCTCAAAGCAGATGTTGGGGCCTGATATTGGGTAGAAAATTGTGACGTTTTCTGACAGCCGGGCTTTTCTGACACTTGGGTAGTCTTTGACATCCCATTTGGCAATCAGAGAAAAAATGCATGCTAACATCCGCTTGGAGAGTCAAGCCACACTTCAGCTCGTATGGTGTGTAACGTTAACTTGATTGAGGTTGAAGGTTATGTTTTCGTGGTGTGTTTGTGTGTTAACGTTAAACATTGTATGAAAAAATGTATGTGCCATCGGTAAATTTTGTTTCTTGATGTTTCTTTATCATACATTTTTGTGGTTATTCAAAGTTATTGGCCAACTTATATTCACCAGTACCCCACAGCCCCCTCTCTCGCTCTCACACTCATAGTACATTTCAAGGCGGCTCCTACGGGGAGGAAATAACGAATAGTTGTTTCCAAACGCAGTGCCCTGTCATTCGCGTACCTGAGGCTACCCAACTTTCTGATACATGCGATTACGCACGGCTTTTCAATGCGTTACACAAGGGCCTGGCCACATCCATCGTACGATTGTGGTAACGTTGGGTAACCTAAATTCGGGATTTTTCCGATAATGGTTGACTGAAATCAATCTAGCAGAACAATAAACCATCCTTTTTTTCTATAATTCTGTCAGTATCATGTACTATCTTTGCACTAATCATATATATATCGTAGATTTTGTCTCTAGTCGTGCTGACACCATAATATTTCAACTTCAAACTACCGTCCGCCGCACGCACAATAACAGTGCTGTCGGACAGGGGGGCACATTAATTCGGGAGAGAAGATTCGTCTTGAATATCTTACCGCTAATCACATTTTATACAGCAGCTATTCGTTCCATCCTTGGCTTGAGGAGAGTGCTATGGATATAGACGTGTCCAAGTAAAAAAAATACACGAAAAAACGGCCGTACCGCACACATCAGGCCAGTTCGGGAACAACCCGTGTGTTGAGTCGGTAGAACTTCACTCAAAGTCGGCCCATCGTCATCATCGGGCAACGTATAACGTTACATTATTCATGGGAAGTTAGCTGGATGCCGTAGCAATGGTAATACTACTATGTCCATGTGTTCCTTGTTGTGTTAGGAGCAAACTTTGAGGAAAATATCTTCCTCAGTCCACTATCACACGCAGCATTTAGACAAAAAAGTGTTCCTCACAAACCTTTGTCGTCTGCTTGACAACAGGATTCTGGTTAACAATATGGCGGCGGGAAAATACACGTGCCGTAGGTTGTAGCAACAGAGAGGAGTTTTGATGATTGATCACACTTAGAATCCAGTTGCAGGTTAGCAAAAGAGATTGTAATAAGTTGTCTTGTAAATAATTGTGTTCAGCAGGAAGCGGATGTGACATTTTTCTTATAAACCAGCCGACAACCATGTTGTTTAATTCTCCCACGAAGTCCTCAGACTGTTCCAATAAGGGACGGAGAGTTTTTGACCTCGTCGCCTTATAATCCATGCTTATCGAAGCTTTTCAGACAGTGTTCTGAATACGTAAGTCTGGCAGGTTTGCATTTCTAGCGGTATTACTTATGTTGCAACTAGCACATATCCCTAAATACCCCGTTTTCGAAAAATCCCGAATTTAAGTACCCCGCGAATTTAGGTTACCCAACGTTACAAGAAAAAACATTCTTGGAAAAGCCGTGCATGCTTCGTACAAAATGCAGCTGTCTTTTTACCGAAAAGGCTGTCTTTGATTCTTGTTGGTTTTTAGTTATATTACAGCCCGCTTGAGGATTCTCAGCGACATCAAAAGCGTACGACGGCTCGGGGCGCGGCTAGCTGCGGTGAGAGTAAAGTGGCGGTGGGTCCGCGGGAGATGTCATTGGTGCTGAAAGGGGAGTCCCTAAACCCTGCCATGTGGTCTACACGTCGTTCCGATTAAGGTTGTGTGTACTGGGCTGCCCCAAAGTAGGGGCAAAGTAAGAGCGTTAGAGGTGTCCCTATGTATTTGGTAAGCTCGGACCAGCTTCGATAATACGAGGGTACGTATAAAAAGTACATGTTATACAATGTAAAAATGTAAAAAATTAGACACGTGCACATTTCAACCGTGCGATCTTTTGTTGTTCCGTTTGTATGACTGCATTGCGGCTCGTTTCCATCTTCCTTTAGTTTTTTTTAACAATTAGATAGTTTTTTTGCAGTACTTATAAACAATATGTAAATGCAACACATGGTCTAATAGGTTTAGCATTGTATCAAATGTCTTACGTCAAATCATATGCATCAGTAGTATTATGTTTACAAACAAGTCCTCATGGGTTTTGCATTATTGATATCTATCAAATTAATCGATTGTGCCATACAAATTTCAAATCCATTTTGAAAGCGCCGTATCAAAACTTAAAGTACAGTGTTAGCTAACACTCAATGCAGTAATTTGGGCGAATCTCTAGACCTAAGCAAAGGTAATAGAATTTCACTACCAAAACTGTTTTTCTAATTATCATCACAATTTCGCTGGAAATGGGTATTGGGATACGATTATATTAATCCTCTTTATGTACATGTTCTCAACATGCAGCTAAAGCGCGATGACAGCCTAACCCTGCGGCTGGTCTTTTTTTCGGCTGAAATGCACTGTTTTCTGATCGCTCATGGCTTGGATACCAATAAGCCTTGACTGTATTTAGAGTGAGTGATTATTAGACAGCGCAAATCAGCAAACAAATGTCATTGAAAACCACCCGTCACCTAGAAAGTATGCACCGTAAGCTACATGCTGTACTAGTAGTTTTCCCTCTTGATGTCCATTAGCGACTGTACAGTCACTTCTTTCTGAAACATGGCAACTGTTACGCTCTTACGCGCATAGAACTCAAGAGTAATCGTCTCAGTGTTCATCAAGAACCCGTTGTCGGAGAACCTCCCCTCCAAGTCTCCAGCGTCGAGCCAGACAAAGGGTGCCGGTGCCGTGGTCTTCAACTCGAGCCGCAAGGTAGTGGCTGCCTTTGCCTTGGATGCGTCGTGAAGAATTGTGACGTTGGTAACTGTTATCCTAGCCTTCGTGAGCCCCTTTGCTGACTGAAAAGATGTCAGAAAATGTGCATTCACAGGGCCGTATAATCGAGTCTTGTTTAGGTATACAGCGCTGGTGAAGTAACAGGCCTCTCGTGCGGGACACCTCCCACTCTTGAGGAGCTGTGTGGTAGTCATGTTAAAGACCACCATTGCAGTGTTAGCTTCCATGTCAAAGGTGACGGTCCAGTTTTGGAGAGGCTTAAAGCTTGACCACGTCCAGAGTTGCAGCTGAAAAGAAGAATAGAGAATAACATAGCTATTCGGGATAAAAAGAGCGATGAGTTCCTGCGAATGTTGCCCTTCAAAGCGTTGCAGTAAAGTAGGCACGAAATAACCGTCACGTCGGTGTCCGTGTCCTTGTTTACATTTCAGTGAATCATAGCTCAAGCATTTAAAGCGTGTGTGTACTTCGTCGGTAGTTTTTTGTTGTTGTTGCTGCTGCTATTGTATTCTGTCCTTTGGGCTATTGACATTTGACAAGCTACTTGCCAGATCCTTGAACATAAAAAAGGTGGAACTATACATATACTTCGTTAAATGCAAATAGGCACACCAGTATGGCAACATGCACAGCGATGACGTCATGTAGACATGCTGTATAACTATACGTTTTTGCACAAATGAAAATAAATGCAAATTCAGTTCACCATAATATTTTGTAAATGGCTTTGTACTTGACCATTTTGGGCAGAAATAAATAAACACTCATGATATGTTACTTTCTATCTTTATCTGGATAGCCCTTCGGTGTAACACACTAGCTTCGCGGGGAAATATTTTACCTAAGGATAGTATGTATTCTAGCAATGTACCTGTGACGTCACTTGATTTTGTTTGATGGCCAAGTCTGACACAGCATACACCTTCAGCTGTTCTTTGTCTTCAAAAATGACAGTCATAACAGGGGCGAAGAACTTCGCTGCGTAGTAATGCAGCATTTTCCATCTTCCTCCTTGAAAGACAAATATTACATATTGTTACCACTCCGTTCATATGAACTATATATGAACTATATATGATTTATCTCAATGGACTTGGATAGCAAATGTAAGTACATATTGCCCTGTGAGAACCCTTGCATGGTATACATAGGAAAATATATTAAAGAATGCCTAGACGACAGAAATGCCTCCAATGATTGTAAAAGCCCATTCTCATCCCCTACTATACACTCTTGTATAAGGTAGATTAGCCGTATGGAACTGTAGTTATGTACCAGTAGATACCATGAGTGAGTGAGTGAGTGAGATACCATACTTCGTACCTTGTACAATTTTTGTGCAATAAAGTTATCATTATGATCCCTCAGTTTGAAATGCACCCAGAAAAACGCTACAATTATGCTACAAACAAAACACTGATATCTATATACTTGCCGAATAAACAATACAAAACATTTCTACGACGTACCATATTCCAATGATGACCAGGTTGGTCCTTGCCATATGTCGTTGAGTTGCCAGTACAGGGCGCCCATGGTATGGCCCGTTCCATTTACTATTTCACTTCGACTTCTCCGGTAGAACTCACTCTCCGTCTTGATGCACATTGACTGTGCAACCTGTGACATAAAAGAGCGTAATGTCGTATTCATCTACCTAATATTCATTTCCTTCTTAACTGTCTGGTATCAAGTAAACATTAATGGCATTTTGTGAAGCTTACAAAATCCGGATATTTAAACTTACACGGACTCGAGCTATTAGGGTTTACGATGTCTCAGACAACACGTCCAACTGTCCTACAACAAATCACGTACGTGCCAACTTCACGTGTGGTAAAGAAACTCACGTCGTGTATTAATTCAAATGACCGTACGTGTATTCCTGCTATCAGGGTGCTTCCTATACCTAACGAACCACAAAAAAAGAAGAAGCATTTTATTCTAGTACAAGATATCCACAGGAAAAAACATCTAGGTTTGTAACTATATTTAGCGCATGAGATACCTGTGACAGGTAAATGAAGTCCTTATATTGTTGTAACGAACCGCCGCCCGTGGGTAGAGGAAAATGCAGCATCACTTGGCCCATCATCTGAGCGTTTCCGTCTCCATGGTGTTGCCTGTGGTTGTTGAAGCCACTGTTCAACGTCCAATCACCTTCCTCTGACGCATTCTTCAACGTATGAAAGGAGGGCCATGATTGGAAGCCATATTCAGATGCGAACCTGGTCTTGGGAAACGTGGTCCAATCCCAGCAGTCGGTCAAATAGTTGTAGTAGTGGACGTCACCGTAGTGATTATCGTAAGGGTCTTGTGCTACCGAATGTTCCATCACAGTCTCTTTGCCATTGGACGGACTTGAACTGATGAAGGGACGTGATTGGTCGAGGGACTCGACCTCTGCCTTAATGACATCAATGTACAACTTCACATAGTCTGCACGGAAGGTGTAGTAAAGCCAGGAGGAGTTGTCGGTGCCATACCAGTTTGTTGCAAGAGCGGCTTCGTTTTCGTTGTTGCCGCTCCAAGCTATGACGGAGGGATGATTACCGATTCGTACAACCTGTTGTTGTATCTCTTCACGTACGTTGCCGAGAAAATCGTCGTCTACAGGATACATGGCACAAGCGAACATGAAGTCCTGCCAGATCATGATGCCGAGTTCGTCTGCGATGTCGTATACGTCATCGTGTTCGTATATCCCTCCGCCCCACACACGCAGGGTGTTCATGTTGGCATCAACAGCAGACTGTAACAGGTATCTGGTATACTCTGGAGTGATGCGGTTCTAAATTGGAGAAAAAAATGATTCGAAGAATAAATTCATTCTTTTATATGATACAGTGTTTTGTCGTGGCACAACCAAACGGATTTACTCACCAAAGTTTTTTAGCTCTTAAGCTATCCTAGCTCTTTGGAGGCAGTATTGACTAGTTCTATCTTCCACTGCTAGGTGGCGCTGTAGTGATAAAAATGCGGTCCCAAACGTGACTAAGCTCCCCCCCCCCCCTCTGCATTCTTCTCATTGGCCAAATGAAAAATGAACACATATCCATGAAAGAGTTTTAAAGATTCAAACGATTGTCTTGGAAAATAGTTCAATTAACTTTGATCAACACAAAATTTCAAAAAGTCCTACAAATGTCAATTTACGCAAATCAAATGCACAATTATACGAAGGAAATACTTTAACCATAGGAAATGAAAATGAATAGCACTAACTTTGAAGGCGTCAGCTGGAATCCAGTTAGAGCCCTTCATGAATATTGGTAAGTCATTGATTTTGAAGTAGAAACTGAGACCAGGAGATCCTGGAATTTTCTCTTGCACAAGTTCAACCGTGCGGAAGCCGAACTTCACAGTTTTGGTCGGCCCTTCTCCCAATTCTGAAAACAATGAATTCGCCGTTACTTTCATACTTGTCTATTCGTGGTAAAAATAAGAGATAATACTCTTTAAGCTGACCCGTTCATTGCATGTCTTATGATCCATAGGCTATATGCAAACACAAAAATCGTGACCATACATTGAATTGAACGTGTTCTTTGGTTTGTTTTGTTTTGTTTAGTTTTTTTTTTTTTGTGTGTGTGTGTGTGTGTGTGTGTGTGTGTGTGTTTGTTGTTTTTTTTTACACCTACCCACATGTACATGCCAAATACCACAACTATCCACCAATAGGTTCGGAGGTATGATGCTAAACAACAAACACAGACGCTACCGGTATACCAAAATCATAACCTTCTAATTCTTGGCGATGATAATAAACAGACCTTTGTTGATAAAAGACACCGTCAAGTCGTACAGCATCTGTCTACCGTACCCTACAGGCCACCACTTCCCAACGCCGATGTCTGGACTGATGTTCATCGTAAGCGTTACGCTCTCCTTTGGAGCAGACAGCGTAACGCTCTTGTTAACAGAAACTTGAAACCCGTCTAGCTGTGCGTTGAGTATTCCAGCGAGAGGGGTGTTCGTTGCTGTGCTGGCGACGTCGATGAAGACATTGACGTCAACCTTCCAAGATACAGATCTACCGTCCCCTTTCCTCGTTGTGATAAGGACATCTCTGATGACGGAATTGTCATAGCCCTGGACACTGATGTTCTTCCAGATACCCTAGTGAAACCATAACAATAATGATAACAATCTTTACTGCAATCTTCGCCAAAGGCTATTTGCAACTGAGTAACAGCATAATAACTGAAATGAACAGACGGTGAATATAAAACATGGACGGTAGGATTCTTTTTTTTTCATCATTGTAGTTGTTATTGTTCTTATTTATAATGTCGTCAACTGCAGCTCTAAAATGTTTAGAAGGGCCAGCCGTTCGTCCTTCTCGTGTGTTAGCCCTGGCCAGCCGTCAGCCAATCCGATGCATCCCCTCATGTTGTTGGAGGCAAAGTTGCAGCCAATAACGTTGGCTCTTGACCGTAGGCTACGACGTGATTGGCTGGTGACGGCTGGCAGCACTATTAAACACAGCGAGAAGGACAGGTCACAGTCCAGTACGCCAGGGTCGTTAATTGATATACGCAAGCGCTTAAAAGTGTCGGGCCTAGATTGAGACTATAATCTGTACCTGTGTCACGAATGCTGGTCCCCAGTCCCAGCTAAAAGAGCACTGTTCCTTCCTGATAAAGTTGGGATGACATTCTCCCTTTTGTACCGCAGGAGGACAGTCTGGCGGGACCATGTACCGTGTGTGACTTGCGTTCTTCTCCATGGCGTACGTTATGGCGGATGTGAAGTTTACGGCAATGGCGTTCCTACCCGACTTTAGCACAGACTTCAGGTCGAACATGAACCTTGATAATGTAATGAAAATAAAGTTAACAGTGACATTAGAAACAACTCCATTGAATGACTTGTGATTGGTTGAGGCAAGCCTTTCTATGATTGGTCGAGATAGGCAAGCTGATGGTTATGATATAACTGACCAATCATGGCAGCACCCATGACCCAAGAGTAAAATATAATTGGTTTTAGCTACGCAATACCTGCAATTACCTGTATTGAACGACATCTGATGAATTGTGTACCAAAAATCCTATCTGCTTATTCTGTGTAACATCACTTAATTTCATGTAGTTCGTCCATGATACGATAGGGGGCGTTGTGACCTTATTCACCGATAGACGCGCACTTTATGTCAAGTTTGGATTCAAAGTCTGACTCAAAGTGCGCCAGCGCTCGCCCTTCGAAAAGTGGTATCAAATGTCATTTGGTATTTTTGATCCTGCTTGGTGACCAAAGTTCAGTCTGCACCGCGATGTCATGTGATGAATTTTATGTATTAACGGCTGGCACTGTTGTTATTGTTCACGTCTTTTTCGTGAGAAATTGAAGTGTTCACTATCAGAGCAAGGAAGAAAAATAGATTCGTCATTCAAGTTAAGTTGAAAACCCACATTGTAACTGTACAGGTTGAATAATAACTGAACCATCAACTGAACAACAACTACAGTGTAATAGTCAATATACCTTTTAAACATGTTGTCAGATTGCCCAACGAACTTTCCGTTGACAAAAATCGTCGCGACGGTGTCCAGTCCCTCACAGAGAAGCAGCAGCTCATTAAAGTCCAGCATTCCTTCCGGTACGTCAAATTCACGACTGTAGGTCCAGTTTTCCTTGGCGATCCACCGGTATTCTACATCGTTGAAGCGATAATACGGGTCTCCGATTTTTCCCGCGGCCATCAGATCGGTGTGAACACACCCTGGTACGGTGCCCCGAATCTTGATGTCACCCTTGTTATTTTCTACATTCCATTCGCCATTTAGATCTATTCCTTCCTCGTAAGATAACCCGAGGATGACCGAGATAAAGAGAAGAACAAATCTTACACCTGCCATCTCTACAACTCAGGTGCGCACTTCTGACCTGCGGAAGGGAACGCCTACTTTTGGGAAAATGTTTGTTTACGTATCTTAAGACCAAAGTTCACCAGTAAAAACATCTAATAAAACAATTTTGTACTTATTCACACAATATATTAACTACTGTTTGTATGAATAACCAAAATATGTGATTTTTATTACTTTTTAGTCAATTTTTTCATCAAAGTGTAAAAAAAAGGTGCTGTGACCTTTGACCCAAAATACACGCATGCGCGCTAGGTTCAATCGAAATGGTGACGGGAGAAAATCAGCGAAAAGACTGAAATATTCTACATTTTTGTCAAACAGAGACGTTACAGACCAAAAGTGAGTATCTTTGTGATATTTTGGGCACCCAGATACTTTGTTAAAGAGGGATATATTGGAGGAGAAGGTATCTGTCCAGGGTTTTACCTACGTTTCATGTCAAAGAAGAAGAAGAAACCAGCCTTCGGGATTTCTATCATCAAGGATCTTTGTTTTGATGTTTACGAAATTGTAGATCCGTTCTTTAAACTATATTATGACTAAATTTTTAAGAAAAAGAATAGGATAACAAGAATATTAGGAAAGCTAGCATGCATTCGATATGGTTAATTTTTAGAATTCTGTATCGTCCAGCTGATTTTATGAAAAAGGGTTCGAAAATTATTGTAACGTTACCACCTGCTTTTTTAATATGCAGGTTAGTGCCAGGTAATTACCTTTTGGACATATAACTGATAAAGGTCTACCTGCACCTAATCAGTATCACCAGTCCATTTTTATGGATGAAGTACTCATCGTTTAACCACCTCAGAAATACAAAATTAAGATGGTTCCCTAATGTTTGATAGATGATCTTATAATCTCTTTTTCTGTCAAAGTGGTTCAGGTAATGATTTTATAATACATGCAAACTGCACCAGTGCAAGTAACGTTAAATGTACTGTAAGTCATGACAATTTGTGGTGGTTCTAGCTTCTATTGTCACCTTTTTGCGGTGTCTATTCGCCGCAACATCAGTACTAGTAGTATCGAGTTGTTTCGATCGCAATTCTTTGACATAAGTCATAAGGCTAGTGAACTTCCATACACCAGCTGTCTGTATTTACTAGTTTATCATTGTTGATGTTAACGAGACTATGTAAGTGACTAACATTATACGTATCTTCAATATGACCTTATTTCCAGTCATACAGTACTACGAGCTTCCGAACTTCCATCATGGAATCTCCAGCGAGTGTCATGAGTGACTTCCCAGCCTACAGAAACCACAGTCACACACAGAAGGCTTTTGAAGTCATGAATCATCTCAGAAAGTATGTCAATGTTTTTTAGAACTATTGTTTCGTAAAACTGTTTAAGGGTACATCATACAGAGGATGAGATGATGGCCTTAACTTGTATGTAATTTGTGTCATTGTTGACTCTGAATCTAAAGGTTCTGGGTTCAAATCCCTAACAAGTCCCGATGTTGTGCCCTTGAGAAAGGAACTTTACACCTATTTCCTCACACTTGAAAATGAGTAAGTACTAGCTTTGGTTAGGGACATCCTATCGGATGGTACGACAAAGGTCCCATATTTTTCCTGCTTATTTGTGGAGAGCCACACCTCAAGCTTTTACTTTTGATGTTAGACTCATTTATAAGTCTTTGCCAGATATGAAGTCTTGTTTTAACATTTACTTAGAATATTCACTCATAATATGAAGTTTTTTTACCCTAATCCTTTATGATATATCATATATTACCACATTGATTCATTTTCAGCAGAATAGAATCGAAAATTGTAGCTGAAACACTGATGCCTAGATACCTTGTTTAGTGTAGTTGTACATATACTAGTACTTGATAGGCATGTTTGTGATATTGATATGGTCCTTTATTCCAGACAAACGCAGTTATGTGACGTGATCCTGGAGGCAGACGGCGTAGAGGTACCGGCGCACCGTCTTGTTCTGGCGTCGTGTAGCTCGTACTTCCACGCCATGTTCACGGGAGAACTGTCGGAGGCTCACGCGGAGAGAGTCACCATGCAGGAAGTGGACGGGAAAGCTCTGGTCCTGTTAGTGGACTACGTCTACTCTTCAGTGATACAGGTTACAGAAGAAAATGTGCAGGTGTGTGCAACGCTGTCGTTTTTGGCGATGCCTCTGAGGAGGAGATATATTTTGTACATCTAGCTGTACATCTAGTGGTATTGCCACAGTTCGTAAATGTTTTGCTGGGCTTGAAATACTTTTCTTCATAGTTATATACATGCAGTTGTTTAGTGCAGGTGACATTCAAAATTTGGTTACGTGTATCATACGATTTATTAAATCTATTATGATATTGCATAAAATGCTTTTTCTCATAAATGAATAACAACATACCTTTACAAACCATACACACACTGTTCAATTGCAGGTAACATTCAAAATTTGATTGTGTGTACCAGACAAGTTATCAAATCTTTATCATATTGCAAAACAAGCTTTTTTTCTCATAGATTAATAACTACATACCTTAACTTACCATACAAACACTCGAAAAGCCAAGACCATATCTCAAAAGGATATCGTCCATAAAGTCAAGTTTCTAAGGCCTATCTATGATTGACAGTTGTGTACATATCACAATGTGAAGTCTTACTAAAACTTTGCCCTCGGACTTGACAGGCACTCCTCCCCGCCGCGAACCTTCTCCAGTTGACGGACGTCCGGGATGCGTGCTGCGACTTCCTCCAGTCCCAGCTCCACCCCACCAACTGTCTTGGGATCCGCGCCTTCGCCGACCTCCACTCCTGCGCCGACCTACACAACTACGCTCACACCTACATAGAACAACATTTTGCTGAAGTTGTACAAGGTAATTTTTGGCGAGGCCTCTGGGGCGGAGGCATTTTCCTTTTTACTTGTTGCCATTAATCTTACGTTCCAAAGCCAGACAGGGAACATATTGCAATTAGTCATTTTCTTTTAGAATTTTGCATACCTACATAGCTATGCTCACACCTATATATATAGATCAGCACTTTGCTGAAGTTTTAAAATGTAATTTTTGGCAATAATTCTGGAGCGGAACCATTTTGTTTTACATTTTCTAAAATTCCGAAGCTAGGCTGTGAGAACATACGTACTGCAGCAAGTTAACCTTTTCCTAGCTGCGTAACCCTGTAACTGTAGTAAATTGGGCGTAAAATAGCTACCTTAGCAGGCAGAAGGGAAAGAATTCTCCAGAGGAAATGTATATAGCATTTTTGTGACTTACACCTGTAAATATGTGAAATTATTTCTGTTATTTCCATGTGTAGGGGAAGAGTTTCTGAACATGAGTATCAATGCTGTGTGCAATCTGATCGCAAGTGACCGGCTAACAGTTCCATCAGAGGAAAAGGTACTGTAATTTCATTAATTTTCGTTAATTTCATTGCAGGAGGGGATAGGAGGTTTTGATGTGTTTCGAGTTTTCAGTTCAAACTATTATGTTGAGCACAGTAATGGAACAATGGAAAAGCGTATTCAAGTTGACATAACTTTGAGAAAAAAAAAGTGAAAATGAAAGGACCTTGAACATTTCCTAATTTACAGTGCAGTATCATATTTTGAATATTTGTCATGATAATTTTGCATTGTAATTGTAGATGTACCAATGATGTGTGTAAAAACACTTTTATTTTTGGCGATGCCTGAGGGGCCAAGGTCGAGTCTACGCATACTTTAGAGTATTGTTTAGCCTGTGGCACTCTAACTTCCTTTTAAACTTTCAACTTAAGCATTACAATTTTGTATGAGTTTATCGACTTTTATTATATATCTTTAGTTTTGTCAGTTTAAATTTTGGTCTCTTTTCAACAAAGGTATTTGAAGCAGTGGTGGCGTGGGTAGCACACAACATTAACGACCGCCAGGACTGCATGCCGCGCCTCATGGAACACGTTCGACTCCCGCTCATGTCGCGAGAGTTCCTCGTATCCCGTGTAGAAGAAGAACCTCTCGTCAAGTGTAACAACTCGTGCAAAGATTACCTAATCGAGGCCATGAAGTACCATTTATTGGCCAGTGAACAAAGATCTCTACTGAAAACACCTAGAACAAGACCAAGAACACCTATAGGACTTCCAAAGGTCAGTACACATAGTGTACGTAGCAATTGCAAGTTTGTAATGGTTTGGTCTAACTTTAAAACAACGCCCAACTAACTTACCATTAAGTGGTATCATGTGCCCTGCTGGTTAAGGTAATTAACACAGAATCTAGAGCTTTTGGGTTTAAATGCCTAGCAGGTCTGATGTTGTGCCCTTGGGAAAGTCAGTTTACAGAAGTTTCACTTATCAGGTCAAAGTAAGTACACCCAGCTTTAGTTAGGAATGTTCTTTGAGATGGAAGGTCAAGTGTAGGCCCCGTATTTGAGGAGAGCCACTCTTGGAGCGTGTTAAAGATGTTCCTCGATAAACCCATCGCGCTTATTCATAAGAATAGGGGTCTATCCCGTTGTGAGTGGTATGTGGTTGCTAGGTTGATATCTTGAAAAGGTGATTGATAGTCACTTGTTATGATGTCAACCCTTCCTGAAATACATGTATGTCATTTGCCATTGTTATATATAGAATATGTTTACTCTTGTAAGGAAAGCAAATGTCTCTATGCAAGATGACAAATTAAAACAACTTTATTTTCTAGCTCAAATATTGCAATACAATTTTGATATCAGTGAACTTGCAGTTGCCACATCATAGAAGTGCCATTACTTTGTATAAATATCAGTGCACTGTTTTTAGTTACAACATTTCATTTGATGTGATCCTCCCATGGTTTCAGGTGATGTTTGTAGTAGGGGGACAGGCACCCAAGGCTATCCGCAGTGTGGAGTGTTTCGACTTTAAGGAGGAGCGTTGGTACCAGGTTGCAGAGATGACCACAAGAAGATGTCGAGCAGGTAATCTTGAAATATTTGCTGCATTTTTATGCTCATAGTTTTCATGGTGACCTCTCCATCACACTGTTAACAGATTATCCTTTCTGAAATGCACTCTGTTTGCATTAATTTATTAAGACTAGGTCTTCATAACCATCCCTTAAAAGAACATTGTATCATGCCAGCATATGTTAACTTCCTGACATTTCTTCTTTAAAAGAATTTTGATTTGTTATTTCACATCATTGAAGTAGACATCAAATAGATGCCGTATGATATTGATATAATTCATTTGAATATTTAACTTCACACAATGATACTGTCTTGTTTATATTTTTATGTAAAACATGATCAGTTGACAATTGTTTCTCTTCTTTGGTCTTAGGGGTGGTAGTTATGAACGGTCTAATATACGCGGTTGGCGGCTTTAACGGATCGTTACGAGTCCGGACCGTTGATGTTTACGACCCGAGCAAGGACATCTGGTCATCTATACAAAGCATGGAGGCAAGACGGAGCACCCTCGGTACTGCAGTACTGAATGAGTATATCTACGCTGTGGGAGGGTTTGATGGATCATCAGGCAAGTGTTGTCCCTCTATGAGGCCTTGGATATACTGTAGATTTAAAAATTTCTGCAGTTCTTTTAAGTAAACTTAATGAATTTAGAGTATCGCAGACCTATGTTTTGTAGAATTCTTATAAGATAAGGTTGATGTGATTATTATATTTGTGGTAATATCTGTTTATGTGTAAGACCACGGTTGAATATGAATTTGTTTTATCTCTAGGATTAAACACAGCGGAGTACTATGACCAGAGAACCAATGAATGGAGGCCCATAGCCTGTATGAGTACTAGAAGAAGCAGTGTAGGAGTGGGGGTTGTCAACGGTGAGTTTCTTACTTCTTTATACAGATTTCTGTAATTTGGTTATTGTTGAATATTCAGATTCAGAAAAGCCTATTGGCTTGATGGAATGGTAGAGTTGTGTTTGGTTTGTTGACTTAGAATCTAAAGGTTCTAGGTTTTAATCCCAAGCAGGTCCCGATGTTGTGCCCTTGGGAAAGACATTCTACATCACTCTATTTCATCACTTGACTCAGGTAGAAATGAGTACCTAGCTTTGGTTAGAGATGTCCTCTTGGATGGGACGTACAGTGGAGACCCCATGTTTGAGGAGAGCCACACCTCAGACATGTTAAAGAACCCACCACACTTGTTAATAACAAAAAAGTGTCTTTCCCAGTGTGAGTTGATCAAACCTACACATCATGTGGTTTTACACAGCTTGTACTTAACGCACAAAAGAGGTGTTACAGAATATGAGAACAAACAAAGGTTTGAAAGTTGTGTACTGTTTGTCTCAGGTTTGCTGTATGCTGTAGGAGGATATGATGGATCGTCCAGACAATGTTTAAGCTCGGTGGAATGCTACAACCCTGCCTTGAATGAGTGGAAACCTGTAGCTGATATGAGCACTAGAAGAAGTGGAGCTGGTAGGTATACCTACATCACCCCAACTGTGTTGGAGTCTTTCATCCAGAAATCATGGTGCAGTACTGAGGTGTTCTCAATATACTAGTGGGTGGGATTTGGATAGCACCATTCAATAGAAACTTTGTCCAGAATGTTTTCCGGAGGATTGGAAATGTGAAACTGGGTAGCATTTCCATGCAGGGTACTTAAAACTCAATTTCCATTGCAACTATGCTTGGTGCCATTTTGGTGGCGCATGTAGTCGACCAACTTTCTACCAAATAATGTCATCCAAAACCCACCTCAGTACCATGCCATGCAGTAACTGGGTGTTTACTGAAAGGATTTTAATGGCAGTTACTTTATATGATTATGTTACATGTTTGCAAAAAGTTTGACTGTGTAAGTTTTACATGATAATAACTCAGTGAATCGAAAACCAGTCTTAAAAGGTACAGGTAAAGCAGGTCGAACTCAAAGCTTACAATTCTTGAGACAAAGCTCTTTTGTTAGCTCATAAAGAGCAAATGTTAAATTCCCCAATGTCCTTTTGACAATTAAAATCTAAATGTCACTTTAAAGTTACTTTTACTCAATTGAACAATACTACATATTAAAATGAATAGATTACTGAAGACGTCCAAATGAGTACCTAGCTGTAGCATTTATTTGAAGGCATTCAATGTTTACACTATTACATGTTGTATACACTAGGTGTGGGTGTGGTGGATGGTCTCCTGTATGCTGTGGGTGGACACGACGGGCCTCTTGTTCGAAAAAGCGTGGAAGTCTACAACCCAGAGACCAACTGTTGGAGCCAGGTGGGGGACATGAGCCTCTGCAGAAGAAACGCAGGTATGCACAATCATCTACTTATTTGTTTTTATCTGTCAGTGATTATTTGATATCTGTCTGGCACAGATGACTTGTTTTCCTTCCTCAGAAAAATAATGACCAGTTCTGGTTCCAACTGCTAGGTGGCGCTGCAGTGAGAAGAGTGCAGTCCCAAGCGTGTCTTGAAAATAAGTCATGAACAGTAATGAGGGGGGATACAGGCTTAGTCATGTTTGGGACTGACTTCTTTTCACTGCAGCGCCATCTAGCAGTTGGAATTAGAACTGCTTATAATTTTTCTGAGGTAGCAGAAAGACTGAGAATTTTGGCATGTAAGTCATTTTGATTCACAGTGCAAGAAAGAATTGAGTATATCTTACGACAGTAGATGATGCAAAATTAGTACAGACAGTGATAACAACAGATTTACCGTTATGTCCTTATGAGTGTATTTATGAATGTCGAAGGTCAATAAGCAGACGAAAGGGGTTTGAAAGTTTACCTGTTTGATGCCATGTCTCTCAAACAGGGGTATGCGCTGTAAACGGACTTCTCTACGTGGTTGGTGGCGACGACGGATCTTCCAATCTGGCGTCGGTGGAGTGCTACAACCCCCGCACGGACACGTGGACCATGCTCACCACGTGTATGGCGACGGGACGCAGTTACGCGGGAGTTTGTGTTTTAGATAAACCACTATGACACTGTTAGAACTTAAGAGTAACTTTTCCAACATATCACTCAGCCTATTCTATCAAATTGTGTTTATGAATAGTTTTGAAATAGAAATGTTATGGAAAGTCATAGATATGTTTTTTGATGGTAGCCAATTTCCCTATTCGTAACAAACCATACAGATTCCTTGTTCATGTATTTTATAAGTTACACCAGACCTTTTTTGTACTATAAATTGAAGATTTGGTTAACCCACTATTTATTGAAAAAATGTCTCTAAGACTGATTTCCAACGATTAATATCAAGTCATAGAGTGATGTTTCATACTCAGTTGACAGTGGAAAATTTGTCTCTAATAATAAGTTGAAGAAATGACTTTGCATGTTAAGAGAATGGGTAGGTCTTGACAAGGATACCATCTTCACTTGGCGATACATGTATATCAAAGTTTCCTTCGCAACTTTGTATAGCTGTTTGATGACAAAAGTATTGGCGTAAAGGCACAATAAAATTCATCCACATCAGTTTCTTTGTGACAAATCTTCATGTTACAAAATTTAACTCACTCCGAATAAGACTCACCTATTGGCTTAATTGTGTATTAGAGATGTATAGTTTGTATATTAATGAGTCACAAAAGCTGTATATATATATGATATTATACATGTGTAAGGTCTCTTTGAGAGCACAATGTATTATGTTATTTTTAGATTTAGATAGCATGTACATGTATAAGCTGGTTCATATGCGTGGTTTAAACTGCGCATGCATAATGTGACGCATTATGGGTATTATGTCAATCGTGAAAGTCCCTAACTTTTAAACAGTTCTTGTCTAGACCATGCTTAATACATGTCGAGGCATGTTTTGTTTGTGTATCAGGTGCCTTTACCTTTGACATATTACCCACAATGCATATCACTACAAATGTGCAGTTTAAACAGTGAACCGGCTTATTGGTGACTCATGATGCGCTGGAGCTTCAAAACCATTCCAAACCCATGTTTATGCATTACAAAGGGTGTGCTGATGCTTCAGTGTCATTGTATATATAGGGAGATTGTCTCATATAGACTACACTTGTGACTTGGGCTGTCTTGTTGGGGGTTTTTTTTTGGGGGGGGGGGTGTGCTTGGGGGGCAGTGCCTGCTTTTTACCAATGTATTTAATTGTCTTCTTGACTAAGTCACCAAAATGTAAGATCAAATCAGCAAATTTGAAATAATAGTGTTGTGTACATACTGTTATTGAGTATTTTTTTAGATATCAAAAGATATGCTACACTTGGATAGAGATGCATGATGATGTGAATTGTTGACAGTTTCACATTTTCTGTTGCCGTCTAATGTTGTACTGTTACAGTATTAGATAGCATAAATTAAGTGTCTTGTAATGTAAGATGTTAAAGAAGTTTTGAATCCCCTTGATATATAGAATTGCACCCCTCTTCCCATGGAGTGCTCTTGTAAATAGTCTCACGAAGATCTAGCCTGTACACAAGATGTAGATATATGTATAAGGAGCAAAGTCTGGACACGAGAATCCCTAAATAAATAGACTAGAATTTGTAGTGCATGGCACTGACATGTGTTTTCTGTTGATCCAATCTGTTATTTGTGATGTATTTCAGCACTTGCAGCACTGTATAATTTGGTCACAGTCACTGATATACAGTACAAGGTACCTTAAAGTTCCTAGTTGTTGAAATAGAAAAGCTGTACATGGTATCTCTGTTAAAGAATCGTAAGGAAATTGGTTATTCTTATCAGCTATCTCTACAGGAATGTAACAAATATCAGTTACATTTTAAGTTTGTGCATTCCCTAATGTTTTAATGTCAATGATTATGACAGACAATTTTGAGGTAATGAAGATATTGATAATGACACTGTTGAGTTTTGACTTGTATGTTGCAAAAATTACTTAGTGTACATATCCAATAGAGAGGATCGCGTTATTGTTATGTGCAGTACAGATATTGCTTTTATTACAATAAAGATCACAACAAAAGTTATATTTTCTTTCTATCATTTGAAATTAACACATGCGGTAGACACTTTACAATATTTCGTGATAGGCTCTTATGTGCACAAAAACGCTCCAGTTAGAAATACAGATTAAGAGTAAAGTAATATACATAGGGACAAGGCTTATACACACTCTTTCCCACAATTTCTAGTACATGTATCTGGGCCCTATTGATATGCTAAACTTGGCATATATAAGCCGTCTTGAGTGTACATCTTCAGACCATGCGGAAGCCATATACGTAGTGTATACGGAAGTCATTTACGTACTGTGTACGGTTAATGTGTCATATTATAAAGGCGCCGTCTTTAGCGTGTATCTAAAGACAATATGGCAGCCATGTACATGTACACATATACGGACGTCATTTACGGTAAATGTGTCTTGAGCCCTTGTCTTGAGAGTGCGCCTGAAGACAATACGGACGTCATATACGTACTGTGCATGGCTAAAGTGTCAAGATATGTACAACGCAACGAATTGAGAAATCAATGTATTTGCAGACAGTACGGAAGTCATTTACATTAAACCAAGGTGTGAATGCAACGTCAAGGTTTTTCCCAGAACGTTGTTTGCACCGACATTCTGTGAGTAATCTTGTTTCCCGTCAGATAATGAAGGTAGTCACCGCCCCTGGGTCCGGTTTCCTGTTCTTTTCATGCCAACCAGCCAACGCATCTTCCCTCCTTTACATTTCTACCTCTGCTCAACAAAATCTCATTATATCCACGCGATAAAACTCAAGCAACCTTGCGCGTTACGCATTACGGCCTTTAAATAAGATGGCTTGAAATATCACAGATTAAGGAATGGTTAAAACTGTTTTCGTTCAGTTTTGTGGTGTTTGTTTTTAAGATACAGCTATACAGGATAATTGTGTCATTTTTAAACAAAGGGTGCTTGGAATCTGCCCAAGGCGTCAACGGCGTTAGTCAGCGTCCTTTTGTTAAACAGTAGGCGGTGCTAACTTTTTGTGTGGGTCACGTCACACGGTAAGGAAGCTCAAGACAACAAAGAAGTTTAGGTGAATTTTCACGTTTACAAACTTGTTGTCCTGTGATTTTAGGTAAAGACTTTGTGGTAGTTTTTAAGTGAATTGCGACGATGATGACGAAACTTTTGCAATGTTTTCTTGTCATGGCGAAAGTTGACTTAATCCTCCGCTTTGTGTTACCTGTCACAGGTGTTACCTAGGTCTCTTAAGGGCATGACGTAACCTGGAAATATAATTTGGCTCTGCCGTTTTTCACTCAGGCACTAATTGTCGACGCGACCCCCTCTGGGCATACATACACGGCAGACCCACATATCAGTATAATAGTGTCGCCTATGTTGTAAGCAAGGCGAAAACCTGAGAGGCGGCTACGGGAACTTCATTAGTTATGCACCAGGTGTCATAGGCCAGAACCCACCCCCAGTGCCCCAGGCGCCCTGTGCATTCTTTAGACCTACACTAGGCCACCTTTGCTTGTGTTCCAACATGGCGCCTCTTAAGGCGCTCCCGTCTGTTTGCTTTCTTGGGCTCTTGGTGGCTGTTTCTTCCTTCAACTTGGACACCAGAGACCCTGTCATCAAGACGATGGCGGCAGACACCGAGTTCGGGTATTCAGTGGCGCAACACTACATCACGGATCGCGACGAGCATGTGTAAGTACCTCTACTCTTTGTATCACAGACCGCCTCACTCAACTAACTTGAGCCCTCAAGTGAACGTATAGGTCGTAGGTTTACCTTTGCATATGTTTTGTAAAGTCTGTTATTCAAATCTCCCGAAAGTATCCATATATTTGGTCACGGCTACTGTAATAGCAGAACAAGAGCTTGTTTGCGCCCGTTTGGAGGTCCCACGATTTGTTTGGAATTATGGACACAAGTGAAAGTTATAGCTGTGCCAGCATCGCCTTAAAAAGGCAAATAGAATCAGCCGTCTCAAAAGTTTTCCAAACTTTTTATCTAGCCAGAGCGTCTCTCTCTCTCCCCCTCTAAGCAGACTTAATCCGTACTTATCCACGGCAGACAGGAACTGAGATTATCCTCTGTCTGTGCCCAACGTCTATTGTCTACACACCTTGGTTGTTGTTAAACATTTTTTTAACAAGGACAAATATACCTGTAACGCGGCCATTCTCGAAAGAGTTATTAGGGCGGGGTGAACAATGATTTCTACCTTAAGATAATCTTGTACGTTAGACTGTTGGGGTTAATACCTTTATTGTGTCTGTATATGTCAAAGACTGATCCACACTTTGGGCGGAAATGCCAAACAACTTAGGTAGTGAGCTAAATTATTCATAAAATCGACTCTCTTTGTTTGTTAGGCTACACACACTGGTATTGTGTCCCTTTGTGTGATAGTTTTCATGTTTTTCACCAGATGTGACTTACTATATGATAGCGAAATAGAAGTAACACAACTCGTATCAAGAGCTTTCTTTTCCATATCTGTCTTTAGATTAGAATTTGAATGAAAGCGTCGCTCCATTTTGATAATCGATACTTAAACGTTATTTTTGGCTAATAAAACAAAATGTTATGGTTATGTTTCTCATGGCTGAGGTTTAAGCATCATACAAATCAGTAAAAAGGGCACGTTACATATTTGACGACCGGATATCAATTTTAGTCATGCTTTTTGGTCACAGATGACGCCTGTGTTCTCAAAATTTGCGCCCACATAAAATATGCTGACCTACATAATGATAATTGTAAACGGGCATATGGGACGCGCCAATCGCGTGCAAAATGTATTTTCCCGCCAGGCAAAAGAAAATGGCCCCTGTACATGTATAAATGTGTTTCTCCTACCCCATTCTATGGAATACACAATATCAAACTAGTAAGAGACAGTGTCAGTAACTATCGTGAATGTCAACAAAACATAGCGTTAGATCAATCTTTGTTGTCTAGTTTTGCTGAAAAATATTTAGCGACAACTAAGTTGTATTTTTATCTTGTTACAAATTCGTCGTATTTCGTCGTCCGGTTTTCATAGAATTTTTAAGCAACCGTCGACAAGCACGACATCACAGCCATTTTTGTTGATTTTGTACTACGACACATACACGAGAGTTCCAAGAATGCATTCAGTTTGCAATCGTACAATGATCGTGCGGCGAATGCCCTAAGCATGCGATTAATCTTTGTTGTCTTGTTGAACTGAAGAAAAAACATCTAGGGACTTTTAAGTGTTCTCCCTGCATTGTGCAATTCAGTTAACTTATCATATTCATGGCAAGGACGTTGCATTTCTATCGTTAATTTCATACTGACAAAACGTACCTCATATAAACATGTAGTTCTGTAAAATACAATGCATATGGCAAGCGTTGATTAAGCTGTGAGGACCATGTAATTAAGGGAGATGGGTAAATAAACGGGAGGCGTTACTCCACTCCGGGGCGTAATGGCTTTTGTGAGTGATGTTTTTCACACTGAAAACCATCTGGTCAATAGAAGGAGTACGTTCTTGTTGATCCTTGTTATCTCGTAAAGTAAAACACCTAATTTTACCACAAGTGGGACCATATCATGGTGAGAGTGAGATAAACACATTAAACTTTGTGTCAAGTCGACGGGTATTGATATCATACAGACAAAAGTGTTAAATATAAATGTACATACAGTCTAAGGTACCTTCGGGGTATGATGCATAAAAGATACATTGATGCATTCATCATTTCACAACGTCGAAAATGTTCTTAGATAGGGGATCCCAATTGTCTAAGATACGTAGGTATCATGAGAGAATCTCGATCTTAATTTGACATAAACATGTCTTAAATCTTTATTTTCTTTGCAAATTTCTCACAATGATCGAGTTAAATTGATCTGTTTCAAAATCACACCATGATACCATAACCATAGTCTTCAAGAATTCTTCAAAACCAGAAACACTCAAGTTGCTTGCATTCCGTGAAGTGACGCTACATTCTGGTTTGACAAATCAGATATAATGTATTTGTCGTATTTATGAAAGGTCATAATTCTTAGGCGATTATATAGACGATCTGTTACTGGCAGGTAAGGAAAAACACTGTATCGTGTGTTTTTCAGTCCTACTTGATACGTTACTTTCATGTAGTCAAAATGTATTGGTACAATGTATGAATTTAGCCCTAATTTATGTCCAGATGTGTTAGGAATTTGTGTGTATTCTCGCTTGGGGGGTAGCAGGTATATAAGGACTCCATATTGCTTCTGAAAAACCAGTCCAACAAGGTGATTTGGGACGACCTTTTCAAAAGGGTCAAACAGCGAAGCTGTGACAATACGATCAAGTGAGCCCACTGCGTACCAAGGCAAAACCAATGTAATTGAAGGGTAGTCAGTTTGGCCCTAAAAAACTTAAATAGCACAAAATTACAGTCTGTGGTGTTTGCCTTAGGCAGTTTGTGACAAGAACAACGTAACGATATTTGTTTGTTTATTCATTTGCACAACAAGAAATTACATAATATGATAAGCAATTAAACAAAGCACGTGCAGGAGGAGGTAAAACATACATTGATTATACTAAGCCCTCCTCCTCTAAACTAAATAAAATTCGATAACAATACAACACTATGGTTGTTTGACTAACAAAGAGATCAACACCATTTGGTAGATGCCTAATCTTTATACTTTGTGTACGGATCTCGGAAGAAAACGCGCTAACATAAGTTGTTGATCCTGTTGTTTCTCGTGTGTGTTTTTTTTGTGTGTGTTTTTTTGTTTGTTATGCTAACTACAATAGTCTGGAAACACAGACAGACAGGCACACACACAGACACGCAAAGAACAATACATTTTTCTTGGAGATAATAAGTGGTTACCTTTCTTCTCCGTACAGAATGCTCGTTGGTGCACCGAAGGCCAATAGTCAATACCTACCAGGGGTGGTCCAACCAGGCACTGTGTACAGGTGCCCCGTCACCTCGCAGAACGACGACTGTACAGAGCTGAACTTTGACAACACTCGTAAGTTAGTTCTCCTTTCTTACCTGTAGTGAACATGGACAAGGCCGTTTTCCATATAGTGCCTTAGGTGTTATACATTCATCTAATCAAAATTCATATGTACATTAATGTAGTTATTCATGTTTCACACATTTTTTGCTAGGCATTGTCTTGCTTCCTTAGATTGTTTACCGATGCCGTGTATTTGACATATGATTTAATTGTAAATTCGCGATCTCAGTCAGTGAAGGTTCCTAGTTGCATGAATCTGTTTTAGCAGATTTGTTCTAAACATAAAGATTAACATTGAACCTACTACAGTGCATCTGAAACCAAATCAATTTATATTCATGGCCAAGCTAATGTTAACGTTGTCACTCTTTGATAAAGATCTGGACAAATTAGTACATATAGAGGCAAACTGTCCGAATGTGAAGAATATTCAAATCAGTTTAAACGTCATCGTTGAATATCAATATAGCGTCTACTTAAAGTGTAACTGTTCGTCAAACGTTTTGTGTTTGCGTACACGTGTACATGATATCATTTGAATCCACTTTATAAAGGAAAGTCTATTTCATTCTATTCATTTATCAGAGACAACGCAAAATGCAAAAAGTATTTTCTCATGAGTTCTTCAAAACTAAAGAAGGGAAACGTATGACGGACAGAGATTTGGTTTCAGTAATTACGAGTGACCAACTTTGGTCGTCTACTACGGTATGGAGATCTCAGATTTTTTAAAGTCAAACATTCTGACAAAAGCTGCATTCAAACATCAACATGGTTGATCGTTGTGCGTGACCGTTGAATATAAGAATATTGAAATGATTATGGGCGTCTTTCAAGTCTCTTTTTGTCTTGAACTGAAGCTCCCATTCCCAACGTGGAGAACAAAAACAAGCAGTTCATGGGTGGAGCCATTGCAGCTGACGTTCTGAGTGAAGAGGCGGGGAAAGTAGCGGTAGGTAATAATTTTAGCACTTGTTTTTTTTTTTTTTTTTTTAAACTTCGGTTGTTGACAGACAGGGACGACGTGGCACTGCACTCAGGTTTTTCTAACTTGTATTAACAGTGCCACGTACAGATTACAACATGCCAATCAATATTTCTATACACCTTGGCGAAGTGAGGAAAGTCGTGTAAAGTGCCTTTCCTAAGGGCACAACATCGGTGGCATCAGGGGGATTCGAACTCGGGACCTCTCGGTTCTGAGTCGAACACCCTGCCGTTACGCCACACGACACACACATATAGCACTTGTTGAACAGCAAAGTATTGTGGTCATGATCGCCTTTTAAAACTTTCGTGGTACACGAACATGGCCACGTCGCCTGTAGCTACATGAAACAAATGTTAATACCAAATACAACTTGTGTCACATCTTTCTACACAAGCTGGTGAACAAATCCATACATTAGCAGTAACTCTGTAATAGCTGACACCTGGCGTTGTATGGTATTTCAAGTGAGACCAAGAACCTAGAAAAGTCAGACATATATTGCATTTGTAAAATGTTGCACATAACTTTGAACCTTTACCTGACAAATTCCAGGTTTAACTATTACTTACGTCATAAACACGTGGGTACAAACGTCATATTGACAATTTTACTATAGGGTTCATAGGATCCACGTGCTAATCTTAATCAACTTCTGCCATCTTCAGATCTGTGGCCATCAGTACAAGAAAGTTGAAGGATCTGGAGACACCAGGAAAGAGGCCCCCATCGGACGGTGTTTCTTCTTGGAGAATAACCTTCAGGGGCAGATTGATGATCAAACGTAGGTGTTATCATTTTAGAGAGGGTGACAACCAATGACTAACTTACCGTTTTCATCCAAATTCCATATCAATGAAACGAGCAGGTGCACACCCCCATGTTGGTGTCTTTATTTGCATTTCAAGTCATCGTTGCGTTAAACTCAAGCATTCACAGCATATGCATTTTCCTGTTTTCTTCACAATTCTTCTGGTACGGGTCTCTTTTTACACAAGCCGTAGACATTCACAACAATTTAGAGACCTCTCATTCTCCGAACACACTTGGGTTATCATACATTGATATGGTAATAAGGACGCCAACATGGCGGTGGACACGTCGCAACGTCACTAAAAATACTATGTACTTATTAATAAGTTATTACTTTACTTGCCTTGTCCACATGTACATCCACAAGTATTGCGGATACATACATCATTTGCGATTATCATGGTGAGCTCCCATGGATCTAAACGCAATTTCGCTGTACCGTAACTTTGTTATGCTAGCTGCGGACCACAATCATTTTTAGTTGAAAACTTGACCAATGATCGTCGGTGCCGGAGATCTGAGACAATGGTTGCTCTTCCGACAGGTCTTCATAGTCTCAACAAAATTGTGAGTAATCCAACACCCTTGACTGCAATGTTTTCTCCCTCTCACAGGCCTTTCGGAGACACAGGCAGTTTTAACCCAGAGGAATATGGGTTTGCACAGGCGGGAACATCGGTGGTGTTTAGTCCCCATTGGATACCCGGGCCGGTACGTAGACCAAATGAATGAATACATATAGACGCGTAGGATGTATTACATTCAATGCAAACTGCAACGGCAAAGAAAGAAAAATCTGCTTTCGTTCTATATTGAAAACTGCTTGTCTTTTTTTAAAGGTTTATTTTTATGGCTTGGGTAATTCATCAATCTTATACAAACCACATGCATATATGGTCATGCAGTTACATGGTCATGCAGTTGCAGTTCGCATGCAGTAAACGATAACAACGAAGAGTACAGTTTTAACATCACATTACACATTGTAAAGGTCATTCTCTCACGCCAGGCCCTGGCGTACCGCACAACCTGCGATCCGTCCTTCTCCCTGCGTCAGCGCTGGCTGGCCAGCCGTCAGCGAATCAGATACCCGCCTCCATCTCCTGTTGTTGGGTGGAAAGTTACCAGGCAATCACATTACCTCTTGTCCACAAGCGACGACGTGATTGGCTGGTGAAGAACTGGGCCAGCGCTAAAGCAGCGAGAAGGACGGATTGCAGGTCGATACACCAGGGTCGTTGCTTGACACATACATGCGGCGGGCTTTCTAAAAACGCTTTATTCTTATCCTTTGTAGGATACCTTTACGTTTTCACCTTATGAGGTGGACATCGTCCTTGGAAATCTAGGCGTCTACAGCTGGACTGGTAAGAAAATATAAAGTTTTAGAGTTCCAAGACCTAAAACCTTCGCCAAATGATGTTAACCTTATCGAGTGAGGTATCATAAATGTTTCTCATTGATTCTGCAAATAAGGTCCCCATTTGCATAGATTGTATTAGTTGATCTATCTTCTCTTCCCAAGTTACACAAGATATTTGGATAGAGAAGCCCAATATCTTAGCAAAGAAAGCTATTTTAACATTCCCTACTGTTGTTCTATTCATAGTTTGATGTAATGTTACAGAGGTTGAGTCTATGAAAATATTTATCCTTTTTTTGCCAGGTACGGTATACTCATTATCTGGATCCCAGAACCTCTTTGATCAGTCCAAGTTTGCAAAAAAGGGAGGCTCTGGAAAGAACAACCTGGAACCTCTTGGTATAGACAAAGGGGCTATGTTGGGTGAGTCAATTCAGCATTTACCAATAAGTCACGTCACAAATCCGAGTGGGCATGTCCATTGCTGTCAAAGCTTGTATCCTCTAACTTGTACAGTTCTTTGTCCAGGCGTGTTGGTCACTTGGATTTTGTTGTCATCTAAGGAGCCTTAGTTCAAGTCCCATATCGGGCGAATAGTTTTGTCCTACGCTATATGCTATGTTTCGTATTACCTTGAATGTTTAATTATTAACCGTGCGTTGTTTGTATCTTTGTGGGCCTCGGCTAACCAGTGTAATATACTGTCACATTTTCAATATTTTTCTTTTACAAATTTACAACAGCAATAATCTGATTCTTCCATTCACCCACGCGTACGGACAGGTACATCAGTGGCATGTGGAAAGTTCCGAGACTTCACAAGCGATGGAGTCGACTATGGGTTTGACTACATTGGAGGAGCCCCTGGGTACAACCAAAGCATCGGAGGAGTCGCGTTCTTCCACAAGTCCATCCCTGAAGATGATCAGAACTCTGACAACATGCTCTTTCCTGCATTCATCCTCAAGGGGGAACAATACAAGTCTGATTTTGGCTTCGCAGTCTCAGCTATAGATTTGAACAATGATGGGTGCGTTTCGTAAAATCTTTTAAACATATTTCGACTAATGTAGTAGTAGTAGAAGTTACAAGTAGAAGTAGTAGTATCCATTATTTAATAAGTTAATCCAATTTTGCGAAATTGCTCTAGAGTAGGAAGCCTGGCGTTGTTTTTCAAACTGCTTGATATTCATTCAAAATGTGTCATTTTTTAAAAGCAAGTGTATTCTCAGTCACTCCAATGTAATGCAAAAAAACGAACACACTTTGATCCAAAGAAAATAACTTAACCAAGATGTTTATGCATCAGTCGGTCATCAGGTACACTTAACACAACATTGACTAACGCAAATATTCTGTAAATTCACCTATTTTTGTGGGGGTATAATTTTGCAGCAGGATAGGTGGGTAATTCAAGAAGGTTTTTGCAGTGTTTGGAGCTCATAGTAAAAATACAAGACACATATTTGCGTTGTCGTGATTTTATGGTAAGATGTCCCTGAAAAAGCAAAAATAAAGCTGCTGCCAACATTTAAAGATCTACTGCATAACATTAGATCATGGCCTATTTCTGTCCTACAAGTGAGCAGGCAATGTTTGCTCGTCGACTGATGATGATGATTTTTGTTCTTATTTGCATACCAGGTACGACGATCTTGCTGTTGGTGCACCACAGTACATTGGTGAGGATGGAAAGGGCGGCGCTGTGTACATCTACATCAACCCTGGAGATGTGGGTATACCCTCCATTAAAGGAAACCCAAGCAATATTAGGGCCTGAAAATCAGATTTTGAAAGTCAATTCATTTAGTCATTTCTATACACAATTGCTTCAAACAAGACTATCACAATGTATAACGACGTCCATGATGCAAAAATATGACGTCGTTGTGATGTGAGAATATCGTCACTGGGATTTTGTAGGCTCACGAAACTTAGGGGATCATCTTACGGTTCTAAAATGGTTAAAGTATGCAATTAATACGCAGATGTGCTAAACAAGTGTATTAAACACTCTTGTACTCCTCTCGGCAGGGAAATGGACGCTTGGACACAGTTGAACCAATCAAACTCAAGGGAGACGCAAAGGGCGATGCTTTCTTTGGAGCATCTCTGACGAGGATGGGTGACATGAACGGAGACGGTTATCAAGGTGCATATCACTCTAGAAGCACCATTTACTAGCTTTCCCCTGAAATGCTCTTGTTATATATTAAAAGGCTCAACACTGAATGTCTGCTGTTTTGGACGACAAATGAGGAAACGCTACTTCTTGGCAGATCCCTGAGTTAAAACAAAAATTTAATCGAACTTAAAGCTATCTCTAAGCCAGGAGACTGATTTGAAAATTGAGAAGTATTAATCAGGAGCTTAGGATTCTAAACTACCAAAATCAGTCCGATAGGACCTCAGCATTCTCTGTCACTATGGAAACAAGTCATCACAGCTTCCAACCCCTGATGGTAACAGACAGTTCTCAGTCTGACAACAGTTGGTTGAAGTTAACACATAATGCGTGACACAACATGATTAGGATGTTCCTGATTCTCCTGACTTAAAGGCATGAATGGCCATCAAGCTTCTAGGGAACTCACAAGTTGAGGAGCAGCTAGAAGCATAATTTATTCAGGCTAGTTGCTAATGCCTTTACAGGACATGCACAGTCACTTTGATAATCATATTAACTCTACCCCGTCCATTCTTGCAGATCTGGCTGTTGGAGCACCTTATGAAGAGAGTGGCAAAGGTGCTGCTTACATCTTCCTCGGAAGCAGTAGCGGCATCGTCGAGAACGCTGCCCAGGTCATCAGGAGTTCTAATCTGAGCTCCCCAGTCCGTAACTTCGGCATCGCTCTATCCGGAGGGCTTGATATGGACGGGAACGGATACCCGGACTTACTTGTGGGTGATGGGGAAGGGACGGCCATGTTGTTTAGGTAAATTCAGGTTATATTCTCAAACATGGTTTATGGCAAAAAATGTGAATAAAATTGGACAGTGTTTTCATAAACTGTAAAGAAATATTTATTAACAACCGCCATTTACCATATGACTTTTGGTAAACTACTGGTAAATAACCTTATGCTTACCGTGAAGTCGTAATGATCTTTTCCATACATGTAAAAATTAGCTTTAACGTAAATTTTTAATGGGTCTATAATACACTATGCCACAATGGTTGACAGGGAGTGATGGTACCCAGCTTTAATCATAAAAGGTTGAGTCAATAGCTTCATCTTGCAGGTCATGTATAACATTACCG